>NC_091478.1:19284075-19584075 GCF_036971445.1 Narcine bancroftii
CAAATTTACTATTTATAATGAATGCACAGATACACTGAGTGACTTTTATATAAAAAAAACAAAAAGGCATTTTTTTTATATATATATAAGCCAATAAGGTAGGCCAAAAATAAACAAACCATTATTTATAGGCTTACTGGTTAAGTTAGCCAAATTAGTTTCTCTAGAATTTACAAGGGCTGATACAGAATAATTGAAGTTATTTGCTGCCATTAGGGATATGTATGTATAAAATTCTTTGTACAAATTACACTTAAATTCAAAATGCATCTTGAATTGTCTGATTTACCGATTTTTGACTTCTCAACAGCATATTTTCAAATGTTATATTCTATAAAATACAAATACAGCTTTAAATTGGAGCACAAGTGGTAAAGCAGAAGCAGATAGCAACTACCTCAAAGGCAGCAAACATCCAAGTGATCAGTTGCTAAAAATCACGAAGATCTAACCTTTAGATATTGCTGGATATGACTCAATTTTGTCTGGTTGTTTAATCAGTCTTAGCAAAATCTGAGCAAAATAATCAATTTTGCAACTAATGCAAGAAAGCAGCTACTGTATATGAATGCATATGCAGCACAATTTAGAAAATCCTTAAAACTCTCATCAGGTAATGAGAAAGTATGAAAAATTCACCACTGACTTCTAATCAATAGTTCAGCAACAGATTTCACAGCTTCTCAAAACATTTCTTCATTGAAATCTCACAACTGAATTTGAACAAACCAAAATATAAAAGGGTCTATTATCCATTTCTGCTTTACAGTGCCAGTAAATACAATAAGTACTGAAAATTTAAAACTTCAATCCAAGACTGAACACCTTGAGCAATTTTGCTATTTAAAAATAAACAGGAGCAAATGATTTAGAGTTCACTATGCATTTGAGAACTTAAATTCAATGGATTTTTTCATCCCTTGTAAATGATTACATTTTTAAAAAATTTAAAATTATGCTCCATACCAATGCACTGATAGGCCATACACAGCATTGAAAACAAACATGAAAACCAGAGATATTACAAATAGACGTCAACAGATTTAAGTTAAAACTGACATTTAGCTCAATCTTTAGTGTTGATATGCCACATATTATTAGCACCCTACAGGGTATACATTGGGAAAACTGCATTCACAGCAAATTTTAAAGCTGTTTGTCCAATGCAGTGAAAATAACATTTCTTTTTTATGCTTAACTACGTTTTAAAGTCTCTTGAATGACAAGATTTGATTTGCAATATACCAAGGATCAAAGGTAAAATTTGGTACCATCAAGTGGCCTTGCTCACATTCAAAGTACATATCAGCGACTGTAAAAAAAAAGTTTGCATTGCAAAACAGATTGCACAATGCAGCCTAATCAATACAGTTGGAGAGTAATTAAATGGTTGATGTCAAAATAACTAGTCAATAAATGCTACACTCATACCAAAGTACATCATGAGCCTAAAAAAATACTGCTTTCATATAAATTTTGCAGCTTTTAGATTTCTTCATGGCCACTAATTTATGATTTGAATTACATGTTAAAAATGATCACAGAGATAATCAGGCAGTAGATAAACTACTAAAGACTATTTTGTTTCTGAAACACTGTTTTGATAATTTTCCAAATTGTGATTTTCATTGCAATCAAGCATCCATCTTCTATTATTGATATGGTTGAACAACCATAACTTGTCCTTTAATTTTGCAAGAAATAGAAACCCAATTGAAAGAAATACAAAGACAAATTACATCGATGGGCAGAATAATTTCGCGATGGTTTTGTGCATGGCTCAAAGCAAATATTCTCCAACAAACAGATCTGGTCCAGTCAAGACAACAGCAAAAATGTAGACAATTGATAACCAGAGACGAAACAGAAATTGATTCATTTCAGTGTAATTTCTGAGTTTTGCCATCAAGAGGAATGAAATATTCTATTATCTTTAATTTCAAGCCTTAAAAACACAGTATTATTGTGAGGAGTGCAATCAGATGACGTAAAATCCTTTCTTGCAACCAAAATGATGAGACGACTTGCAGTGATTGTATTTACATTTGCACATAAAAGCCTGTTCAAAGATTGAATCAACCCGGTTCAGCCAGTGAATACTGAACAGAATGACTGGCTTGTATCAATACCATATGGATCTTCTTTATAGAATAGCTTCAAAAGGCAATTATTTTTTTTTCCATGGATTTACTGCACTTGTATTCACACTAACAAAAAAATTAAACTGCCCAGATTCAATTAGCCCATACTTACAACTTAGAAAAATAGATGCAGCAGCAAAAATGTACAGTACAAGGAAAATTAGCCCTCCATATACAGCTTCATGTGCAAATACAACATGAAGGACGAATAAAAAAGATACTGAACCATCGATTGCCTCAACAGACTTGATACTGCTTTAAAGCTGTAAGGGTATAGGGTAATAAGGTGCTTTTGTTTGTCACAGGATTTGGGAAACTGAAAATTTTTTTTGTGCATCTCTGGTCCAAAATGTTTCACATTATAGATGGCAGAAAAGTTGCATCATGTGAGACTTCCCCTTGGACTATCTGGGAATACATTAGCTGAATCTGGAAGTATCCCTCTGCTTTGTTCTTAAGCTCCTATCTGCTTCATAATTGGGAGGAAATAATGAAATAGCGGGGAACAAACATTAAAAGCCACATTCCTGTGTATGCCACATAGATTACAGGATGAAGCAATGCAGTGTATGACCAGTGTATCTGCACTATACAAATATTGCCTATCAATATCACACCATTGCTCATGTCAAGTGGGAAATCTTGGAGACAATGAAAATGACCAAGAATATACAGAAATTTATAAGGACAATATTTAACCCATAAAATCATAAGTCTTTTTCAAATATACAAAACATCTGCCTGGGAGAAGATTTTTTTTAAACTTTCTCTGCTTGGCCTAATTTTAAATTTCTCCTCTCTTTGGTTTAATTGTGGCTTTTGTATCTTTTCAAACTTTAATGCTCTAGCTTATTTTGTATTTTTTCTTTTTTTTTAAAAAAAACACCATTTCTAAAATTCCTCCCTCCCCCCCCCCCCCTAAAACTTGTCAACTTAACTTTCAATCACAGATTTAGACCGGGACACTAAAGAAAAATGGCAGGCCTGAAGCATTTACAGGCATTTACTACAATTACCCAGATTTACTATCTCGTGATAGAAATCAAGATAAAGCAATGTTATTGGCACCTACATATTAAGAGGGGAATTTCCCAGGTCCTATTCCTGCCACTTTGAGTATGTTAATTGTAAAGAAAATATTACACTGTGTATGAAATACACAGAATAGTATCTTCAATGCATACGGTTTAAAAAAAAAACATGCTTAGGATTTTTGCAAGATCCATTCCCACCCCACTCACAAAAATGAATGATACTTCTGGCATGAAACTTCTGTCCAGCACTGTAAATCTTTACAGGTTTTTAAAAAAAAAATCTAAATGGCTACAATTCCTCTATTACCAGAAACACATACCGCAGTCTTAGTAAAATTGCTTTCTATAGGACAATAATGCAATGTATATTTTGTACAGTGTATGCAACATCTTAATTCAGTCAAACCATGGCACGATAAGGGCCCTGCATCTTCAGGAACTGGATGATGAAGGACGGACCACCAGCCACAATTTGTGGTGGGAGATGGCTGAGCGGGCAGTTCTCAATGCTCATGATGGACAATTTGCTACAGAGGGCCAGCTCAAAGGGAAGGCTGTGCAGGTTAGGATTATCATTTAAATACAATTCCTCCAGATTTTCCAGTGTACCTGCAAAATATCCAAGAGTTTAATTAATAGCAATCCTTGCATTATGCACAACTTAGCTAATTGCTATAGACTTGCAAACAATTACCATTTAGTCTGCAGACAAATTTACAGGGAGAAAAAGAGACCGATTCCTTACTATTTATTTCACTCAGAATTATAGTAACACCAACAAATTCAAACAAATTTAAGTGACACTTTCACACTGTATGATGGAATTAGTGGCAATAAGTAAATGACTTTAGCAAGTTAAAGGAAGTAGATGGATTTAAATTTGTCCATGGCAATGTAGAAATTTAAAAATTCAAAACCTCAAAAAATTTTGATTCATGTTTTGCATTTATCACATGGTTTAGATTAATGAACAGCCTTGACAAATTTAACAAAACAGCTAATCAATGATAGGCTATTGAGCCTTCTGTCAGTGGTGGTGCAATTATTGAAGGTTCTTGGGAACAAGTTCCTTGCATTTTGAAAAGAATGGACTTGCAAGGGGATTGTCCTTGTCCTGCCTCACAAATTCGATTTTGGTTTAGAAAGTTAAGATGATTCATGAGGGAGTGGACATCAGTAAAGCAATTGACAGGACCCTTCATGGTAAGCTGCTCCAGAAGATCAAGACGCCACACATGGGGTATTGGTGAGGGTCGAGAAATTTTTGAGGCCACAGTCTGGCGCCGGTCATTTTGACCTGCCCCACTCACTGTCTGCTGGCCGACTCCATCCTGTTGCACAGCCTGAACCCCCAGCGTAGCAGAAACTCCATCCCCCAAGGGCTTTTGGTAGATATATATTTAAATTATTAAAAACAGTCAGTTAACAATAAAAAGGCTTTTGATAAATTATAATATATTTGTTATAATTATTGTAAGTTATTGCAAGTTTAATTACACATCATGGAATATAGAATTAATTGAATTTAAAATTAAAACACTCAGGAAGTGCTGCAACGCCATGTGGAGCCAGGCCAGCACCAAACTGTCGGTGTCAAAATGTCTATCACCAAAATGCAAACGCCAAAATGTCTAATTCTGCATTGTGAGTGGGTAAATAGGATTCACTGACTCAAAAGTTTATGACCAGTGGTGTTCCACACAGACTTGTTTGTAACAGGTGTTAATGATTTGGATGGAAATGGATGATTGGAAAATTTGCAGATGATGTAAAAATTAGTGTAAATAGCAAGGAAGGTTGTCACAGGACACACTCGGATGTAGATCAGTTGGAATGATGAGCAAAGTGGCAGGTGGAATTTAATCAGGACAAGGGTAAAGTGATGCATTTCTGGAGCTCAAATACCATAGCGAAGAATACAGTAAATGGCAATATCATAAGTACTGATGTACAGAGAATTCTTGGGGTGCAAGTAGCCACATAGTGGACAGATTATACTCATTTCCGAAGACCAGTATGATCAAGAATGAATTTTGTGATGTTCATGACAATAAATTCTGATTCAAAGTGGTAAAAGGGTATTGGTGCATGCTGGTCTTCAGAAATGAGTATAAACACTGAGAAGTTGCGTGGCAGCTGCATACAACTTTAGTGAGGCCACAGAGTGTTGAACACATTTCTGGTTGCCACACTATAGGAAGGATGCAGAGGCTTTGGAGAGCGAGCGAAAGAGGTCCACCATGTTTCATGGTTTGGCGTGCATCAGCCAGAAAGAGAGGTCGGCCAAGCAGGAAGTTGCTTTGTTTGGAGTGTCAGAAGTTGATGGGATACGTAAAACTATGAGCCATGGATAGCGCAAATATTCAACATTTCCTCACCACTCTTCCCCCAATAGAGTGGAAATTGGCATAGATTTAAGGTGAGTCAGTCAAGTTTATTGTCATTTGAATGTACAAGTACAACCTAATAAAACAGCGTTCTCCAATCCTCAGTGCAAACGAAACATGCAGACACACAACCAGACATAACACCCATAATGACAAACAATACATATGCAAGATGTGTATTTTATCTATTCAAATAAATATGTTGTTTTGTACAAACGAGTGTCTCGGATGGTTAGTGTGAGCAGTTCCTTCGGTTGTTCAGCATCCTCACTGACTATGGAAAGGAGCTGTTCCTCAGCTTGGTGGAGAGGAGGAAAGTTTGGAGTTTTGAGAAGCAATTTTTTTACCAAATACAGAGTGGAGGTGTGTGGATTGCACTGCCAGAGGAAGTGATGAGAGCAGATACAATAGCAAAGTTTAAGAGGCATTTAGACAAAAAAAATGAGCATTGACACAGACAGATTGGATCAATTTAGATTGGCATCATGGCTTGTACAAACACAGTGTGTCAAAAGATTTGTTCCTGTGTTGAACTGTTCCACTTAAAATATCCAGTTTAAAATAATCACAAGGTTTCCTTATTCTGTGCACAATTTAAAAAAAATGCATTCTCAGGCAAGGCAATAACAAAAAATTGGGTTAACCAAATCAAATTTTTGATTTTTTTTGAAGTTAATTTTAAACCAAATCCCCTAACTGCTTTATTTGGAATTGTTGGAGAGAGTGACATAACTTTAATGACATCTGAGCTGCATGTATTAGCTTTCATTTCTCTTATGGCTAGGCAGGCGATGTTGCTCAGATGGAGGGACGTTACCCCATCTATTCATACTCAATGACTACGTGACGGCATGTTTAAATTTAGAGAAGATCCTTAATTTCAGATTTGAATTTAAATTTTACAAACTGTGGGGACCCTTTTTGAATTACTTTTATAATCTCTGATTTGTTATGAAGATAGAAGTTTTGACTAATGAGGTAATTTATCACTGATAAGAATTCTGTCTTTTTTTGGCCAAACAGCTTCTTTCTTGGTAGTGGGTTTAGATTTTCCTTTTTTAAAAATAAATAAACAATAAAATATCTGCTTGATTAAAATGGGGGTACCTTGGATGAAATAATATGATTTAAGCGTAATATGAAATTTCAATGTTAATGAAAATATTGATAACCAAATCAAATTTTTCACACAATTTCTTCAGATTTTCCAGTGTATCTGGTCTCAGGTTTTTAAACTAAGTAAATGCTGATAATATCTGCAACTGGCAGCATGGACAGACATGTGGTTGGATGGAACAGACTGTTAACATATAGCAGATTCTGACCTGCCATTGGTTTGAGAAATGCACAAAAACATGCAGATTCTAGAATCTTCAGCAAACAAAAAATCTTGAGGGATTCAGCAAATCAAGCAGCATCCATGAAGAAAAGTGGTCAGTCACCATGAGAAATAGGTTAGGTAAATGCAGAGTGTCTTTTGCCCAGAGTCAGGGAAATCAGTAACCAGAAAACATGGGTACAAGGTGAGGGTCAGGGAAGAGAAAAAGATTTCACACACACACACACACACACACACACAAGCCCCAGGCACTGGAGGGACTAAGCACTGTGATTATTAGCCATTAGACAGCACATCCTGATGCATTCCTGATCTTTGAAACGTCTCCTCCTCACTGATTATCAACACAGACACACTCCATGGATGCGTGCTTAGCCCACTGCTCCATTCATTATACACCCATGACTGTGTGGCCAGGTACAATTCCATCTACAAATCATAATCGGCCATGAGGAAGTGTACAAGAGTGAGATAGATCAGCTCTTTGAGTGGTGTTACACCAACAACCTTGCACTCAACGTTAGCAAAACCAAGGAGATGATTGTAACTTCAGGAGGAAGCCAGGGGAACATGACCCAGTCCTTATCAAGGGTTCAGTAGTGGAGAGAGTCAAGTATCTCAAATTTCTTGGTGTCAACATCTAAGGAACAGTCCTGGAGCTTAGGAACATAGGAAGTAGGAACAGGAGTAGGCCAAAAATGGCCCATCGAGCCTGCTCCGCCATTCAATACGATCATGGCTGATCTAATTTATGACCTAACTCCACCTACCTGCCTTCTCCCCATATCCCCTAATTCCTCCATCATGTAAAAATTTATCTAACCAATTTTAAATATGTTTAATGAGGCAGCCTCAACCACTTCCCTGGTTAGAGAATTCCAAACATTCACTACTCTCTGGGAAAAACTATTTTTCCTCATCTCTGTCCTAAATCTACTCCCCCGAATCTTGAGACTATGTCCTCTAGTTTTAGTTTCCCCGGCCAGCTCAAAAAACCTCCCTACATCTATCCTGTCCATACCCTTCATAATCCTATATGTTTCTATAACATCTCCTCTCATTCTTCTGAACTCGATCGAATACAATCCTAGACGATTTAATCTTTCATCATAAGTCAACCCCTTCATCCCAGGGATCAACCTAGTAAACCTCCTCTGGACCGTCTCCAAAGCCAGTATATCCTTCCTCAAATATGGAGACCAGAACTGGACACAGTACTCCAGGTGCGGTCTCACCAGTACCTTATACAGTTGCAACATTAACTCCCTACTCCTGAATTCAATTCCTCTAGCGATGAAGGCCAACATTCCATTTGCCTTCTTAATAACCTGCTGCACCTGCAACCTAACTTTTTGCGATTCATACACAAGCACTCCCAAGTCCCTCTGTACAACAGCATGCTGTAGTTTTTCACCCTTTAAATAATATTCAGCTCTTTTATTTTTCTTGCCAAAGTGGATAACCTCACACTTACTAACATCGTATTCCATCTGCCAGACCTTTGCCCACTCATCCAGCTTAACTATATCCCTCTGCAGACTATCCACATCCTCATTACAATTTGCTCTTTCACTCAATTTGGTGTCATCCGCAAACTTGGCTACACCACATTTTGTCCCCTCCTCCAAGTCATCAATGTAAATGATGAACAGTTGTGGGCCTAACACCGACCCATGCGGCACCCCACTTACCACTCTCTGCCAACCTGAAAAACTCCCATTTATCCCGACTCACTGCCTCCTGTCAGACAACCAATTTTCAATCCAGGCCAATATACTTCCCCGGACTCCACTTTCCTGTAACTTTCTGAGAAGTCTCTTGTGCGGCACCTCATCAAACGCTTTCTGGAAATCCAAATATACAACATCAACCTGTTCCCCTCTATCCACCGCACCCATTATATCCTCAAGAATCCTAACAAGTTTGTCAAACAAGATCTTCCCTTTCTAAAACCATGCTGCGTCTGCCTGATTGAACCCTTACGTTCCAAAAGTTTCACTATTTAATCTTTAATGACGGCTTCAAGCATTTTTCCAACCACAGCTTCCACATTGCTGCAATCACAAAGAAGTCTCTTCAACGGTATGTCACCGAAGACTCTCAAAAACTTTCACAGGTGTACCGTGGAGACTATTCTGCCTGGTTGCATCTCTGTCTGATATGGAGCTGCCAAATCGGAAGACAAGCAATAACTCAAGAGGGTTGTTAACTCGGTCTGCGACATCACAGGTACAAGACTTTACTCCATTGAGGACATCTACATGAGGCAGTGTCCTAAAAAAGCAGCCTCTATTCTCAAAGGCCCCACAACCCAGGCTATGCCCTTTTCACTCTGCTACCATTGGGGGAAAACGTACAGGAGCCTAAAGACGAACACTCAGCAGCACAAGGACAGCTTCTTCCCCGCTGCCAGTAGATTCCTGAATAAATCCATGAACCAAAGGCACTGACTTACTTTTCATTATCATTTAAAAAAAAATATTTATTGTTGTAAGATGGTTTACAGTATGAATGTTTGCATTATAATGCTGCCACAAAACACCTAATTTTATCACTTGCTCATGACAATAAATTCTGATTCTAAACGGGCCGTTGGAGCAGGTAACTGAGGCGGGTACTATTGCGAAGTTTATAAAACAAATTGGACAGATGCATGTACACTATGCTTTTAGAGGGATATGGGTCAAACACAGGCGGGTGTTGGTGGGACATTTTTGGTCGGCGTGGGTGGGTGGGCTGAAGCGCCTGCTTCCATACTCCATGACTCAGGTTGACACACTTTCTCAAGACAGTCTTGAAAACTGGTCTAAACCCGAAACATTCACTGTCCATTTCACTCAATGGATTTGCCCGACCAGCTTCTCAGCTCATAGGTTTGTATGGTAACTCCTGAAAGAAATGCAATTGTTATGGAATTCCACACCACTTCTTCTGCAGTTTGACAATGAGGTGGAGCTGAGCTCTGAATGGAATGAAGACTTGAGGAGATGAAGGACTGAAGTATGCAACGTTACAATTCCCAACAGTGCAAGGTGAACAATAAATTAATTGATACAAGGTCACATCTTAAGGAGATATTTTGGGGGCAGAAAGAAGCATTATTCTACCCAACATCGCTAAATCTAACCCAGATGATTTGTAATAGGAAATGAGTTCCTTAACCAAAAGATTTCTCGCCTCAATGATGTCCATATTTAAAATATATTATGGTTATATTTCTACATTCTAATTCAGGCTTCAAAAATGTGGAGAAATGCACTATAGATTGCCAACTGACCAATCTCTTCAGGTAAGTGAGTAAGCAAGTTCTCTCCTAAGCCAAGGTGAGTCAGACTGGTAAGGTGACCAATTCCTCTCGGAAGCGTCGTCAGCTGATTGTTGGTCAAGACCAGTTTCTGTAGGCAAAGAAAAGTCTCTTCTTAAGTGTGCATGGATTCAACAAAAATTAATACACTAGTCTTTTTTCAGGGATAGCAATTATACAAAGGAAAAACTGTTCCACACAAAAAAACAAGATATTCAACTCTGAATTAATTTTGATTATAATTGGTTGCTATGTAAGCACAAATGGGGAAAAAGCTATCGTTAAACAGGTTTGTGCTCAAAATAATTCCACTATAAGATTTCAAATTAATTCAAATTGAAGCAATATCAACCCTTTACACAAAATACTGCCATATACAAGTTTAAAAAAAACTTCATGCTACAAGCTGAACTGCAAAACTTAGAAATATTGTTATGAGGGAAGGGTTAAATTGATGTGGAGTAGGTTTACAGAGGGCTGAAAGGCCCATACTGTGCCGTACTATTTTATGTACTGCATGCCTACTAGACACTAAACAGTTCTAGAGGGGTTTGAATACTAATTAATGTATTAATGACCATCCATCCTTCCAAAGAACAAGATTAAAGCCCAAATGGAAGATTTTTAAAAAATTAACCAGCACAAAACAAACATTTCCAAATATATTGACCAACGTCTATTGCCTCAGCAATTAAAAAAACTCAATTTCAGGACAGCCATTTTCTGCAAAATGTCTCTAAATAGATAATCAGTTGATACATCAGAATGAGAGGCTTAAAATTATTTTTCAACCTTTTGTAGATAAAGAAAGGATGCAACAGGATAGGAAGATTGGTACTGTTCTTTTTTTAGAAGATGAATAAAATAGAATAGACCGAGTTACAATCTGGTCATTCATTAGCAAAAAAATCTGATGAACATACACAGAAAGTCACACATTAATCAAGCAAAAATACAAAAATGTTGGAGGTATATAACCCAAGTTTTGAGATGGAACCCTTCTTCAAGGTATGAGCAAAAAGCCACAATTGGACATCAACAGGAGAGGAAAGGCGAGAACTGATCGGGGAGGCAGTAGTTCTGTGAATGCGGAAAGGGAAGAAGCTGATATTAATGCCATCTGATGAGAGGGTGCCCAGATGGAACAAGTTCTTCTAATTTGTGGGTGGTCTCAGTCTGGCAGTGGATGAGACCAAGGACAAACATGTCAGTATAGGAATGGGGTGGGGAAATTGAAATGGGCTGCAACTGGATACAATGAGTTTAGATCTTTTTCAAGAAGATTGCAGGATATTTATTCAACAAGATCATACTTGTCAGGCTATTCAGAATGGTAAATGGCAAATCATAATTACCTATTGGTTACACTAGTGAACAGGTATGTTATCAGTTGACTGGCAGTGACTTGAAGATCATTATTCATGGAATTCAATACACTTTCAAGACTGCCCCTTGCCTTTCCTGGAATGCTCTGATTCAGACTTAAAATTATATTAGTTATGATTAAGTAGTTTGCAAAATTTGATTGCATGGGTGAAAGAAAGCAAGCCAGCCATGGATTTCAGTAGTTATTGATCTGGCAGACTAACCTCAACTATATTATTGAGAGAGTAAACAAGGGAATAGATAATAAAATGTAGGACAGTGTGAGTGCAGAGGAATTGATGAACCATACAATGCCCTCATGAATGGATGGTTGAAGATAGTAGGGCAGATAATAAAGTGATTGTGGCAGCAGAGAAAGGTAGTTTCCTTTCCAAGCCGAGGCACAGGATGCAACAGCGAGCAGGTCATGCTAAAACTGCAAAATGCACTAGTTACCCCATTGCTAAGACTCCAATTCTGATCAGAATATTACAGAAACAAATGAGATAGCACTGGAAGGAGCTGAGAGATTCACAAGGTTTGAGTAGGTTAGTTGGGGGTCTTTGGAACAGCAGAAATTTTATCAAGGCAGAAGACGAGATGGTGGTAATAGGATTAACAAACTCTTCTGTTGAGCTGCATTTGTAATTGAAAAGATAGGTAGATAATTGGTAGATAAACACTTTCCAAAAAAGATAAATTAGCTACCTGAAAGGACAGAGAAAGGGTTCACGATTTAAAGATTTCCTACAAGTATGAGCAAAAGGACTAAATACAGAACGAGAGATTATTAAACTAACTTCTATTAGGCTAGCAGACAAAGGCTGGGATCAACAGGAGCCTCCTGTACTGTAAATTTCCACAACTTTGGGAATAGTTGGCATATCTGAAATAAATGCTACTTTGTAATGCGATGTAGTTGCATGTACTTTGTGGGTACATGCAACTAAGCTGCTGTTTCTATATGAAGGTTTGTTTAACCACATTGCACTTTGACACCATTCTTTACAAGACAAAAAGTCATACCCAAATGTCTCACAAGCTTTGAAAAAACCTTGCACTACTTGAGCAATAGTGCAGGGTTTTGTTTGAGGTCAGAAACTAGAACATTGCAAGGAATACGGAACCTTCTGATTCTGTGCAAATATTCTGATATAGAAAAAGATACACATACAAAGTTTTAATATTTTAAGTTTCAGACACCTTTGGCCGAGAGAAGGTTCAATTGCCTTTATGCTACAGATTTAAAAAGTCACAATGAGGCCTTCTCACCTTACTGATTGCCACAATCTCAAATTACAACACAACCAACCAAACCACCACATCAGTGTTGATATGAATCACCACAAAAGCAGTCTAATCCTGAAAAGATACCTTTTGCAATCTCTTTATTTTAGTTAATGGAGACACCTACTGCAGCAAATTCACTCCACAACTTATCAATTTTGAATTAACAAGTTTCTTCTGCTCTGCATTTTAAATCTTTCCTTTATTTGGCAGTTTAGCAGTAACACTGGCATCTGAGTAAGGAGGGTGTGGATTCAAATCCAAATTCAGAGACTTCAGTACAGAAAAATCTTAAGATGCATTACACCAAAAGGCCCTTTCATACTTGCAAGTAGTCCCAGGAATTAACAGCCAATCAGTCTAAAAAGGGTCCATGAGTGCTGTGTGCATGCAGCCCTTTCTCTATCACATGAAATTCTGGGCAGGCCCACCATTGTTTATTCCCCACGGTATTTATAAATTGTGCATGATAGCACTACCAACTTTCCCACACGGTTTAAAAATTGTCCGTTATTGTCACCTGGGACGATGGCTGGTGTCACCCTCAGGGTCCGTGCGGTCGCCGTGTTTGCCAGCCATTTTGTGAGCTGGTTCGCTTCTCCGGGGGCGGGCCGCTACAGTTGGCACTTACCTAGGGTCCCTTATAAATGTTGACATAGGTCAGCACAATGACAATAGGGGCTGAAAGGTTCACACTGTGCTGTACATAAAGCTTAATTATATTATATTTAGGCATGATTAATTTTGTTCAAATACAAGATCATAACACATTGATCAGGATTTAGGGCAGGACCACCAACGGTAGAAGGTAGAACAGTCCTCACCCCGGGGATGGCTCCTTGCAAGTGTGAATGTATGCAGTGTCCCAGTTAAGTGTAGTCAAGTGGGAACTGCAAAAATCCCAGGACACTGAACGGTCAATTTAGTGAGACACAAGCGTAAAAGAGGCTAAAGATAGTCCTTTAGTCAAGTTAAACTTTCTGCTCTTTGATTTTGATGTACACTATCCATTTAATTTGTTGCACATGAAAAGCTTTCCAGTGTCCTGCTTAATAATTATCTGAAGCAACACTACTAAAACAGTTTGTCATTTTTGGTAGCCCAGTGCTTATGTGCAAATTGGCCACTCCGTGCCCCTAAAATACAATGAAGGCTACAATTCAAAATACTTCATTAGCTATGCTACACATTCAAGGTTATGAGGTCATGAAAAAAAAGTTTTTTTTTTTTAAAACTAGACATCCTAAGCTATCTGGTTATTATACTCATTCCCTTTAAAAAAAACAAAGTTAAGTCAGCTTGCAATCTCCTTTGCTCAAACAAACTCGGCACTGGTTTAAGAGCACACTTTTCTGTTTAAATTTCTTCATACCAGGCAGCAAACTGCTGTTATAGTATTGCCTCAACATCCTTCCTAAAATTTGGAATCTAAAGAGGAGAGTACATTGTGTATAAATTCGCCATTGCATTTCATTTATGAATATTTTAATTCTGATCATTAGAACATTAAAAAAAATAACCAGCTAACAACTTTGGAAATTGTCAAACATCCTGTTCAAGCCTCTCCAATAAAACCTTAGTTGGTCTTTTTTAACAAAAAGATATTACATCAGATTGAGGAACAAAGAGCAGCCACAGCCAACAATTCTCAACAGAATGTCTAATTGTTTAGTCAATTAGACCTAGGTCTCAGCACAAGCTGTTGGCCATGATGATACCAGACTTGCTGTCAGACCCACCAGGAATGATAGGGAGATGTATTATGAGGAAAGTTGTTTTTATTTTGAATATAGTTTTGCTTTACTTCAAAACTTCCAACTTCTGGATTCTAGTTAGCTCTTAATAACAAAAATCATAAATAAACTATTGTGAGCAAGCTGTATTTTTCCCCTCACTCACTTTCAAGCTGTTTTGGCAGCAAGGTCTTTTGCACTGCTGGAGACCTTGCTGTTACCCAAACTTACAAAGTGGACTCTCCGCATTTGGGCCATTTACAAGGATGTTGCCTGGCTTAAAATACCTAGAGTACAGAGATAGATCGAAGAGGTTAGGACTTTATTCATTGGAACGTAGGCGGCTGAGAGGGGACTTGATAGAGGTGTTTAAAATTATGAAGGGAATAGATAGACTAGATGCAAGTAGACTCTTCCCCCTGAGAGCAGGGGAGGTTGAAAGAAGAGGACATGAGTTGAGGGTAAGGGGGCAAAATTTTAGGAGAAACATTAAAGGATGCTTCTTCACTCAGAGAGTGGTGGGTGAATGAAATAATCTTCCGGAGGAAATAGTTGAGGCAGAGGAGGCTGGATACATACATGGATAGGAGGGGGGTTGGAGGGTTATGGGCGGAGAAAAGGTGGGAGGAGCTTGCGGAGTTGTTTGAGTGAACCGGTGATGATTTGTAGGGCCAAGATGGTCTGTTTTCATGCCATAAACTGTTAGATGGTTACAGGTCACTCCAGACATGGAGGATCAGTGGGTGACAAGGAACTGGCCAGCATGACTTGACCTATTAAATTTCATTTTTTTGTGTTAATTCTTAATCCATCATATTGTTCTTCATGGGACAGTACACGAGGCCATTGACAGATGTCAGCATGGGAGTGGGGTGCAGAACTTAAGTTGTTAGCCACCAGGAGATCCTTGTCACTGATGCCGACAGTGCGAAAGTGCTGAGTGAAGTGACCTCCCAGTCTGTGTCCAGTCTTTCAGTTGTCAAGAAGGCCACAGCAGGAGCACTGGATACAGTAGATAACTCCTGTGGATACAAGTGAAGGGTTGCTTCACTTGAAAGGACCGTTTGGGTGGTGGTGAGGGAGGAGGCTTGTGCACAGGTGTGGCTCTTTCTGCGATCACAGGGAATACCGGGGGGGGGATTGGTGGAATGAGTGGATGAGGGATCACGAAAGGATCGATGTCTACAGAAGGCAGAGAGGGGAAGATGTGTCTGGTAGTGGAATCATGTTGACAGAGGCAGAAATTACAGAGGATAATGTGTTGGATGTAGAGGTACAGGATGTGTTGGGTGAGGACATGGGGAATCCTGTTTGTTATGACTGTGGGCAGAGGGAGGGAGGGCAGATGAGGAGTAAATGGAGGAGAGGTGGGTGAGGGCTGAGTTGATGGTTGGGGAGGAGAAAACACACTTGTGGAAGAATGACGACATTCAGATGACATGGACTGGAAGAATTCTTGGGTACCGATAAGGCAGAGATGGAGAAATTGGGAGAGAGGAATAGAATCCTTACAGGTTAATCAACAATATTTCTTTGTTACAATGGTTAAAGCATTCCTTGGGTTACTGAACTGTATTGCAACGAACAAATTATTTGCAATTTTTAGCAGATAAGATGGAGCTTTAAATGCATTGCAAACTTTCATCAGAATCTTCACGAGGATTCATGAAATTTCAACACATTTGATCAATATTCCTTTTCACCATCTGCAACATTCAAATAAAAAGAAATAAAGGAAGAAAGGACATTTTTAGCATCAATGCTTTGTGGCCTTTTTTTCTCCAACAGGGCCTGCATAGCAACCATTGGTCTGAATTCTCTGAATGTACTTCAAGCGTTTGCAACTTCAAACAACAACTCACCCTTTGAGTAAACACATTTAGATTATGAACTCAGTTTTGAACTGACATCTTTTGTTCCCCATTTATATTCTCAGGTCTTAGCCACTCATTTTCATCTCGACACTGGACAATAGAATCCAACCAAAAGGTTTTTGTGATTTTTTTTAGCATCTTATTGAAGATGCCTTTGTTAAAAATAGTAATTTAAATAATATTAGCTGGAGAAGCTGAATTTGGTAAAATATTGTTTTATGGTTTTATTGTATTGTTTATGTTGAATATTTATGGGTTTTGGAGGGGGGTGGGTAGGGGGGAGGGAGGGAAAGTGGGAAAAAAGGGGGGAGAAAAGACCACTGTGTAAATTTAATGAGAAACATTTGTACTTATTTTGGTTGATATGGTTCATAGTGTGAACAATAAAAAATTATTTATAAAAAAAGAGAAGCTGAATTTGGTGAGGCTCAGCCGATCAGTTACCACCAATGGATAGAATTGGATAGTCAACATTTTGGGTCAAGACTCTTGAAACATTACACTTTTCAAATGTATTGCCAAATTACTTTACATGCTACACTTTAAAGGCGACATGGTTGGGCGTAACAGTTAGTGCAACACTTTTACAATGCCAGCAATCAGGACCAGACCAGGGTTTGAATCCTGCACTGCAAGGAGTTTGTACGCTCTCCACACGCCTGCATAGGTTTTCCTCAGGGGGTTCCGGTTTCCTCCCACCATTCAAAACATGCCGGGGTGTAGGTTAATTGGGTGTAAATTGGGCAGCACAGACTTGTGGGACGAAATGGCCTGTAACCATGCTGTATATCTAAATTTAAAAAATAATTATACAGTAAAACCCCTAGTATTCAGCACCTATGGGAATTGGTAGATGCCAGATAAGTGAATTTTCAGGTTGCCCGAGATTGCGTGTTGTGTGGATTGGTGAATTTTAAACTTCCAGATTTAAAAGAAAATCTATTTATATTCCAATTTTTTCTTATTGTTGCTGGAGGCTGCTGGTTGCTTGAATTCTGAATAACAGGGGTTTTCATGTGTAGTGCATGTAGCAATACAATAACTCACTCTAAATTGTACCAAGGTGTAACAATGTATCATCCACACCAATCAGAATGATGGAAGCAGGGGTCTAGAAATGCCAGGGTCGGGAGGTAGGTTTATAGATGTGATGGGGTAATGCACTTCTGCAAGCCTCAATGTCAACAGCCAGCAAAAGCAACAATGGAAAATCCAGGGGAAAATAAGCCTTAACATGGTTCTCTCCTCAGTTAGGCAGCAACATGCATTTTTTGTTTGCATTTCAATATAACTTGAGAAAACAACAACCAAATTTTAAAGGAAGATAACCTGATTTACTTCGACTTAGAAATGAAATTAAAATCTCTTACTTGCAGATCTTTAAGATAAGCAATTTCATTTGGAAGAGATTCAAGTTTATTTTCTTCCAAGTCCAGCTCTCGGAGTTTTCTTAGGTGCCCAATGCCATGAGGCAGTTTTCGAAGAAGGTTATTTGACAAGATTAGAACCTAGATACAAATCAGTATGTTAGTAAATTCATTTGAATGTACCAATAAATCCAATGACTCCTATTTAGTTATGAAAAGTGCATTGAAGCTTGAGCAAACTATATATCAAAGGATATCAACAATTTGTCAAATACAAATCTGCACAAAATAAAGCCAATTTACAAGGCAAAGGTGATTGATTAGTTCTGAAGCAACCAAGAATAGGCATGTTAGAAAGCAAGGACAATAGAAGATGGAACTAGAATCATAGGTTTGATGATCAAGAACCATTTACAGTCGAGAAAACCTTATAGTCAACCTCAAATGAAATTCAAGGATTAAAGTGTGTTGGGAAGTGTTTCTCTACTTTCAATGCTGTTGCAAAAGAAAATTGGTTAAAACTACAACAATAATAATCTCTACAAGCTAGAATTTAACATGAAGACCCAAGATCTATCATGTTTTGCAACATTTGATTTCCTATCACAAGATGTTTGGAGCAGAGATGTACTGAATGGTCAACAAGTTCATACGTTGATGTTGACAAAATTCATAGTTTGCTACTGTGTATGGAAACCAACAAGGTTTGCTTAATGTCCTTGGTCCTTCACTCAGCCCTGGGACAACTGGACACCCATATCAGACCACTGTTTATCGACTACAGCGCCACCTTTAATATCATAGACCCCAGCAAATGCATCCCCAAACTTCAGGATCTTGGTCTTAGCAACTAGATTCTTAACTTACTAAAAGACTGCAATCAGTGAAGATGGGCAGCAACATCTTTTCCACAATCACACAACAGTACTCTATAAGGATGTACACTCACTTATTTTAATATACTGCCTCCATACCAAGAAATGTACAGCCTAAACTCCCTCTTCAAACTTGGTGATGATAAAGTTGTCAGCTGAACAGAGAAAGCAGAAGAGAGGGTCTTGCGCCATTGTGCCAAGATCACTTCTCTCAACATCAGCAGGATAAGGAAGCTTATCACACCAGAAGATGGGGTAGATCCCGCACACCTATCCACAATGGTGCTAAAGTGGATAATAGTAGATAACTATGAGATCGTGGGAGTAAACGTTTCAAATGACGTGACTGGATCAAACATGTTGACAACGGTCAAGAAAGCACACCAACAACTTTTCTTCCATGGAAGACCCAGTTTGGCATATCTCCTAGGTCAGTCAACTTCTATAGGTGCACCATTGAAAGCATAATTGCTAGATGCATTGGTGTGGTATGGTAGCTACACAGCTCGAGATCAGAAGCAACTGCAAGAGGCAAATGCAGCTCAGGCCACACAACTCTCTCCTCATCAACTCCATCTACACTTCCCACTGCATGGCATTTTAATCTTTTTATTTGAAAAAGTGGCTCAATATCTGCTGTTCCATAAATATCATTATTTCTCTTTTGTTTCATGATACCACTCCTCAAACTTAAATTCATTTTTCAATGTGCTTTTTAAATGCCACAAACTACAAATTCCAAGATGATTATTTAAAATATAATTTTTATATACAACTATTCTCTCAAATCCTCCTTATGCAAAAAGCACATTGATAAGCTAATGTGCGCATGCCTGAGGAACTTTCAAACTTCCCAGTTTCTAAGTCTCTAGGCTGTTTTAAAAGCATAACACTGTTACAATCTGGCGCTGCTTGCAAGGGATTTGTACATTCTTCATGTGTGAGAGTGGGTTTCGTCCGGGTGCTCAGGCTTCCTCCAAAATGTAAGTTAATTGGGAGTAATTGGACAGCATGGGCTCGAGGGCAGAAAGGGCATGATACCATGCTGTATATCCAAATTTAAATCATTTAAAATGTAAAACATTAAATTTAAGTATCACAAAAAATCCTCCGATTATCAAGAGTGATTTGGTTAATTTCCACACAACACCAGCAAACAATGCCTTCCTTCCACTTGGATGCATGAATTTATTACTAACCCTTCAGTATTTCTCAGTTCCAAAATTCTTTCAGTGATGAAAAATCAAACATTGTGAAGTGTGGAAAAGATCTTGAGTTTAGAGGTCAAATGCCAGCTTGTTATTTTTTACTCTGATATTTATTAAATTGTGAAAATCTTCTCTCAGGTAAACATCAACTTGATCAAAGATTATTCTAGTGAGTTTTGTGGATTTGAATTAGATGCTCACTCCATTCAAGTTTTATGATACTCGACTGAGAACTAGTTTGCCTGATTGAAAGAAAGGGTTCTCATTCCTCAAGCTGTTTACATTTTCTCCCTTAAAGTAGGTGAATTGATTGCATGTTATTCTAAAGTAATCTCATTACTGGAGCTCCTTTGATCCTAGTTGATAATGTTCTTACAGTGGACCTCTCCCCTCTGAAAAAGTACAATGAAACAAAAATAACATTTTGTGATATAAAAAGCAGATGGAGAAGGGTTGGGTCATACATAGGAAGGAGAATGATCATGTGATCATTACAAGATTATAGACCTATTCTTATTTCATGGATTAAAACACTTTGTATAGTCAATGAAGAACTAGTTTGAAGCAATAACCATGACCAAATATTTAATGCACAGCAATCAACCTCTGTGGCAGCACAAAGTGAACAAATTTTGGCAACAAAAGCGTTTAGAAAGTTAACATGATTATGTAGTCAGCTTTCTTACCTCCAGGGAAACCAATCCTGAAACATCTTCTGGAATCTTTGTGAGCTGGTTAGTGGCAAGGTTCAGTTCTACCATACTTGTCCATGTTCCAAAGTCCAATGGAAGTGAAGTTAGCTGATTGTCCTACAGCAATTAGAAAATAGATCATGCACCAAGAAAGAAAAAAATTGGTGGATTCTTAAATTATTGGCATAATTGTTTTAGATCTGAAATCTGAAAGCCTATCTATTCCTTTCTGCAAGTACAGGCGTGTCTAAAAATTGAGAACACTTTCGCAAGCTAAAATTTTGCTTTTAAATGAGGAAATCAGAAAAATCAATTACTCCAGTGTTTAGTAAATGCCTTAAGCATTGTCTGCATTCCAGAACTGAAAAATATTGGAACACAATTTTAAAAGGTTGAAGCAGATGTACATCTTGCAACATTTATTGTACTTCAACTCAAGTTCCATACATTACTAATTGTACTACTGAACAAGCTTTTTGCCAATTATTTAACTGTGAAATTGACCCACTGCAAAATGCATAAATGCAACAATGGAAGGGCACAGAAACCAGTTTTAACAGCCAAACTACATTTGTCCATAATTATACTGAGAACACCTGGAGGCAAAATGATAATATGCAAGTTGAATATTAACTGTTAGTATTAATTATTAGTATTAACCACTTTAATTAAAGATTAATTACCTTAATTTGCAGACATAAAGTGTATCATAATCCCTAAAAATCTGTACATGTTGATCAATTAAAAGTGGCAAAACAGTAAAAAGGGAAACTTTCTTAAAGCAATTTAAAGCCAGAACACCACATTTCAAACACGACATACAGTAAGAATTCCAGGGCCTAAAATGATGCTGAACTATAAAGGGTTGACAAAGAAAATCAAGGCTGGGTGACAGCCAATTTTCAACATGCCTGCAATATATTGTACATTCAAACTTATTTCAAAAGTCAGTTTCAAAATTTGATTTTTAACAATTGGACCTACTTCCATATCATATCAAAACTCATACAAATGAAGAGTAGCAATGCTGCACAAAGGAATCCTCAACATAAATGGATTCTGAAAGTTATCAGAATCAAAATACTTGCCAATATTTCCCATCCTGAAACTGAAATGTTATTTTAAAATCTCTAGTTGTCAGAGTGTATTGGTAAAAATTGTTTGAGCCTCATCCTACAATTATAATATACATTACATACCTTCATATTCAGCTTACTCAACACTTTAGCTCTGGAGAAGATTCCAAAAGGTATTTTATTAATGCGGTTATGTTCCATGTTGAGAGAATGGATAGTTGAAAACTGTAAGGGTCCACCAACTGGATAGGATTGGAAGCAATTCCTTGCTAATGTTAAACTGGTCAATTTTGCAAGACTTGAAAGAAGACCCTGCATGGAAAAGAGAACAGTTTAATCCTCCAAGTCATTTTAATGTTTACGATACATACACATGTAATAGTCAAATTTTGTGGACCAATTTTTAGGGTAAAATTTTGGGGGTTGACTATTACACACACACTACTTTTGACCGCGGTAATTCAGGACGCTGAGATCTTGAATGGGTGGGCAGGCAGTCAATTCGGGAGTTCGGATGGGTGAGTAGCCAGGACATCGAGTTGTTGGGAACTTGGATGTTCCCTCTAACTTTTAGCAGTCAGTGTGGACAAAAATCTTATGTTGTGCAAATTTCTTTCCTGTGACATGTGCATACTGAATGCTTGTGCAAATGTAAACTTGAAATTGCTTCGAGATAATTTTGGCACAGCCCATCGCTCAGGGCTAATAAAACTGCATTGGCATGTTTTAATATAATACAAGTATGATGGCATTCTATGAAGTAACAAATTAAGATTTTATTCTATACTTTGAACAGTTCGCTAAGAGATTATTTCATTAAGTATAATTATAATGACTACATTATTTTAGATAATGAACCTTTTGTGCACACATTCATTTCCTTTGTGCGCTGGTTGAAAAATGTGTGCGCGTGGACAAGCACACAGCTTAAAGGGAATACAGGTAGCTGGGGCGTCGGGAGGTCCAGTGGATAGGTGGGCAGGGCCAGAAATTGGGTGGAGATAGACTTTTACACGTGATATGAGAAATACTGTACCAGATTTTGGGGCCAAAATTGAGGGGGGACTTTTACATATTGACTATTACATGTGTGTGTATATATACACACACACACTCACACATATATATGGTATATGGATATATCAAACATGCATGGGCAAGTTAACCATTATCCTTTACAATTTTGTTTAATAACTCTGAAATCACAGATTTAAAAAGTTCATGAATTGAAGCCAGTTAACACCAATAAACGCAGGATACAAGTCAATGGAAATTAACGTTACAAACACTTTCTACTATGACATGGAAGATTGTGCGCCAAGAGCACATCCATCCATGGTACAAGTATTGCCAAGACTTCCTGCAGAACAAAACAAATTCACAAAATTGGAACTACAAATTGCCTCTTGCTTTGCTGTAGACAGTCACTCAATACCACAGTAATCATCTGCAAGTCAGCTTCTAATTAATAACATTCAAATGCTGTTGAGGTCCAGTCAAGTGAATGATTGTAATCTGTTTTATCAGCCACCAGCAGGAATTTTAGACAAAATACTGAGGAATTCCAGCAGTCACAACAGGGTCCAAATCAAATGGCAGCAAAAGCATGAAGAAAACAGTCACTGGGTTGGAGACAGGAATGGAAGTCTGCATTGCAAGGAGAGATTGGAAAGATTTTATTCTCATTGTAATGCAGGAGACAGAGTTGAACTTTTAGAGGTTTAGAACATTGAGGGACATAGATAATATAAATATTCCATTCCACCACCAGCCATCAAGGACAGGAGAGTCCAGAACTAGAGGACACAAGGTTAAGGTGAGAGGCAAGACATTTATAAGAAGCTTTTCTACACAGAATGGGTGATTACCTGGAACAAACTGCCAGAAAAATTAGTGGAGGCAGATGCAATTGCAACATTTAAAAGACATTTGGACGGTTAGTTGGATAGGAAAGGGATAATGGGACGAATACAGGCAAATAGGTCAGCAGACTGGGTGGACAAATAAGGTCTCTTTTCGTGCTGTAACGTTTCTGATCACAAAACAGTTTATTTTAACTGTGCATATAGGTTGAGATTTAGAATTATTTAATCCAGAGAATGAGAAGCAGAATATATGCAATAAAATCAAATTTACTGCAGCTTCAGATGGGATCCATCACTAAGTTGATGCTATCTGAAAACAAAGTTCTTTTTTTTGTTTCAATTGCAATTGCAGTGTTTACCATTGTGTATAGATCAAAACAATGGTTTCTTTAAAGAATTTCTATTTTGTCACCTTCAGTTTAAAGAACTATACCCTGCATTTCCATTGATAACTAAATATATCTAATATATACTTGTGCATGCATTTCTGTTTTTCATGCAAATCAATATGGAGCACTCGAGAAATTATCAAGGAGGTTCAGTTGGGTAACATTTGACGCTGAATGTCATGACCACATTGAATTTAATCTTTATGGTCATATTAAATTCAAAAGTTCCAAAAAAAATTTGAACTTGCACCATTGACATCTCAATTAGTTACAGTGCAACAATGTACATTCAGAAACCAAACCCAGTTCAATATGGGGCCCAAAAAAAGTGAAGCAACATTGGCAGAAGCGCTTCACAAACCCGTAGAGTTAGACAAAGGAGAAAGCAAAAGACAGCAGAGGAATATCAGTCTCGCCCCTCACTGCAAGGAGCAGGAAGCCGGAAACAGAACAGCAGCGATACACCCGTCTCAGTGCTCAGGCCTCCAGATAAAAAGGAGAGCAGGCAACAGAAAAAATATATTTATGCAGAATTACCATGAAATTTTTGGGGTATTGTGTTTCAACCATGTCAACAATTGAGAATTTTATTTCCCGGAAAACGCTGGGGATCCTGCTAGCTGGTTACATATCCACTTGTATAAAGAAGCTTGTAATATAATACTCTTGACAGTTGCTCAAAAACTCTCAATCAGAACTGGAAATATAGTCAGTGAAGCATATTTCAAAAGGATTGGAGTCTATTTAATTCATGGTATTTAATAACCCCTCTGCTCCACATTAGGGTTCGGATTTCACAAATCTGCATGCAAGCAGAGAAACCCAAAGATTATTGCTAACATTTAGCTGATAGGATGCAAGTTGCACTCTTACCATCAAGTTCAAAATGGAAAGGGGTATTGGGCTAAATGAATTTGAATGTGCTAATCACTGGAGAATTCTGCAACAGGGCCAGGGGGATTGGAAATTCTCTGAATTGAATGCATGAAAATGGTTACAAAAGCATCCAGAAAGAGTTTGGGAATTTAAAAAAATCTTAGAAAAATTAAAAGCTTAAAAGTATTCAAATATTATTTTTTAAATCCTTAATTGGCTTGGTATTTAACAATTAAAGCATTAAGATAATTTACCGTGTGCTTTTTTTTAAATCTGGAAAGCTTAATCAATGGTCATAATCCAGTTAAAGCTTAATTGGTTAACTGTTTCAGAGACTCACTATTTAATTGAAATCACCCTTTAAATTTTAAGGAATATATTTTTTGAAAAAAATCTCTAAGTTGCTGAATGTCTCAAACAATATTATTTCATGAAGGGTTTGACATTTTCAGCCAAATAAGAGTGTGACAGTCAATTGCCAATATTCTGGATAAAAATTGATTGTGGGCGGGGCTTTTAAGACAGACCATGGGTTGTTCCATATGACACAATACCTTTTCATTCTTTCAGGATCTCACCAAGAGAATCCATCTGGAGGAATGTTAAAAGGCAATTAGGTTTCTTCTTGCACCCACCCAGAGAGTGAAACATTTACTTAGTTCTGTTCCTAACTCTTAAAATTTGACTTTCAATTAAATTGTGGTATATCTTGCTTATCTCAAAGATTTTAGAT
This sequence comes from Narcine bancroftii, assembly GCF_036971445.1. Taxonomy (NCBI): domain Eukaryota; kingdom Metazoa; phylum Chordata; class Chondrichthyes; order Torpediniformes; family Narcinidae; genus Narcine; species Narcine bancroftii. The sequence continues at coordinate 19,309,621 of NC_091478.1, forward strand.
CCAAAACCTAGTCTTTTATCAGACGTGGTTGGTATTTCATGTTGCCCAAAATGAATCCACAAAAACAGTTTTAGTGCTAAATATATCTAACCATGGACGTTCATCTTTGTTAATATACTTGAGGTTAAAAATTCAAACAATCGTATTTGGATTCTATTTAATATAATTATTCTTCAAATATGGCTCAATTCCTGGCTCATATTTTTTCTCATGGTATGACTGCCTTTAAATCTTATCCACTATTCAAATTTTCTTAAAACTTTTCACTGACCTATGGTTTAATGGTAGAAAGGCAGTCAAAAAGATGCGTATCATATTTTTTGATATCCTAGATTGAAAAATTGCTACTGATTTTCATGGAAGTATACTCTCACCTCGGGTAATGTTGATATATTATTGTTCTCTAGGTTGAGCTCGTCCAGTTCACTACACCTTGCTAAAGACCTAGGCACAGCTGACAATCTGTTGTACCTCAGCCCCAAACGACTCAGACTGGACAGATTACCTGCAAGTAGAACATTGAACAATGAAAATACTTTTAAAATCTCTGTGAGAAGAAAACATTTTATAAGATGGTACACTGTTTAAAAAGTTTAAAACTTGTGTACCAAATTCGATTCACACTATCACAATACAGTATTAGACCAAAAATTCAGATGCCAGAAATCTAGACCACCCGAAAAATCCAGACTTTGAAAACTCTCAAACTTTTAAATTTAACAGCCTTTTATGTGCGTGCGCTAGCATGACAGAAGCAACAAGTGACCTCACTTAATACAGGTGATCTTATAACAAAGAAATTCATTGGTATAATATTTTTCTTTTATAAGTTCATTTTTAAACAATTTCAAGCATAACACTTTTTATGTAATGAAAAAGTTGTTTACATTTTTGGCAAGTGTTGACTTGCTCATTTTGATAAATGAAGCATGCTGTAAACTTTCAAAATTTACCTGTTCATCTCTTCATTGTTCCTCCTTATAATTTGAATTTTAAAGTACTGCCTGAGAATCTAGAAAATTCAAAAATCCTGAGCAGTCTGGATTTTAGGACTTTACCTGTACCAGGTTGAACTCTGCTCCATACAATCACATCAATGCAGCAAATGTTGGCAAATTGGTCACAAAATTAAAATGCAGTATTATCCACAATCTGGCAGAAAACAGATTTGTCATAAATCCTTTGGTTCTGGAGTCTGAACACTCATGTACCTATAAAAAAACATTCAATCATGGTTCACACCTGCTATTCTGGAAACTAGGCACAAATCCATACCTTCCCCATTGCTGTACCTAAAGCAAATCGGAATCCTTGTTCTCTCTATTACTGTACTTAAATTCAAGTAAGTTATCATCTGATTCACATGTACCACCATGATCCCCAGATCATGGTGCACAGACAAAAATGCAATACACAGTACATAATAAACAATCAAAATAAATATATACAGTAGTAAAATCCCCATTATCCAGCGCTCAACCAACCAAAAATGCAAAACAACTGGCAAAAAATGGTAAAGAACTAAATAAATAATGTTTAAAATAAATAACATTTTAAATAAAAGTTTAAAATTGTAAAAGTAAAGGTTCACAAAGCAACAGACAATCCCTTGATGAAGGTGAGAGCAAACGTTCATCCAGCGGAGCATCCCTGTCATGCCCTACCTGCTGCAGTTTCAATAAAGATGTGTTTGAATAAAATGGCAGCACCCAAGATGAAGGTCAATGCCGCTCTTGCTGGGGTGACTCTCCCAAAGTGTCTGGTAAGACTATTTATTTTTATTAGTATATTATGTTGGCATGGCTTTATCTGTAAACTTAGGGGAAGGAGGATAAGTTAATTATGATGGTGGCATGGTTAGCACAGTGGCTGGCTCAAGGCTGTCACGGTGGCAGCAACCAAGGTTTGAATTTAAAGGAAGGTGCGCTAAGGGTCTGACCGCGTGGTGGTGAGATGGGTTGACAAGGTGAAGGAAGGGAGTTAATTGTGATGGCAGCATAGTCGTTAGCGCAACACTGTTACACCACCAATGGCCAGGGCTAGAATTTAAATTTTGTAAGTTACGGTAATTAGCTGATTAAAGGGAACTTTACATACCGTATTTGATGGCATAAGACCCACTTTTTTCCCCCAAAATGGCTCAAAAATATCCCCAGGTCTTGTACGCGAAGTTGAAATTAGGGCGATAATGATGAGAAATGCCGAAAGTGATTATCATTGCTACGTGGCTCACTTGCATCGCCACCGTGCATCATTGGGGTCTGTCGGAGCGGGGCAGTGGGATCAGTGTGAAGACTGTTGGGAGACTCTCCCGGAGGCCCTCTTTTGGTCCCCACGCTGGTCGCACTGTCTCGCTCATCCCCAACAGCTCACCACCGATTGCTGCACTGATCCCACCGTCCCGCTCACTCCCCTCCATCAGCAGTCCCCACACTGATCCCACCACCCCGCTCTCCCCCCCCACCACTGACCCCACTGCCCCCTCCCCCGTCACCTGTCCCCACATTGATCCCACTGCCGTGCTCCTACCCCCCCCCACCCAACCCTGGGAGTGAGAGGGGCAGCAGGACCATCTAAGGGACCGACAGTGGCAGTATGATTTTATAAAATGTTTTCTCCTATAGTTAAACTGTTTTTGTTTTCTCTTGTAAATTATAGCATTATTAAAACATTTTTCCTCTTGTTCACGTTGCATGTTTTGTCCAAGTTTTTTTTCTGTTATACTTTAGCTACATATTTCAACAACATTAAATGCTTACCTGTAAATACGCTAAAAAAATTCTTAATATTCCCTGTTGAAATGGGGTGTGTTCTTGTATACCATCAAGTAAGGCATATTAAAGACTACAATACTGATTTTTTTTTTCAAATTACTTTACATTTTGCACTGTCTTTTTAAGTGGTGTATTTTTAGAGTTATTTGAGATTTCAGGATGGTGGTGATCAATCTCACAGCTTGCAGGAGAAGCTATATTACCCAGCCTGGCAGTACTGATTTTGATGCTTCTGGACCTCCTCTTTGATGGAGGTGTGTGAAAGATGCTGTGCGTTGGAGGGAAAAGATCTGCTATAATTCCTTAAGCCCCATTTAAGCAGCGCTCCCTGTAAATGTTATCAAAAGAGAAAACGGAGATCCCAGTATCTTCTCAGCTGTTTTAATGATCCTCTGTAGAGACCTCCGGTCAGATCCTTTGCAGCTACCATACCATACAATGATCCAGCCAGACAGGACACTCATCTGTGCTCCTGTAAAAGGTTGTCAAGATGGGGCTGGAACCCTTGCCCTCCTCACAGTATAACGAGGTGTTGCGAGTTCAGCACGTGCACGTCACAGAACGTTGTGCTCTCCACAATGAAACCATTGATGTACAGTGGAGAATGGTCAAACAAGGAAAATCAAAATCTGCCAATGCTAGTGCCATACACAAACATGCTGGAGATACTCAGCTGGTCATATTGCATCCATAGCAAGGGCCTGGGCCCTTCATCAGATATCAAGGTCTCCCTTTACTGTGCCTGGAACCTGACACTAATCCTTGCCCTCGCAGTTCCTTCCTGGTGTGAATCCTGGTCCTCCCTTTTGCTTGCACGCCGCTTTGTTCCACAGCAAATTCCTGCACTCCCGACTCGCTCCCATTCTGTAACACTGTCTACAGTTCAGTATGGAAAGAGTGTTTGTGAGGGTTGAAGTGCAGGTACGAGTGGACATTGCAGACGTCTTTGTGCTGGACTCCAACAAGTATCCAGAGTCACAGCAAAGCTGGAACTCTCAGCATCTGCTCCACGTGAAGACAGTCCTCCTGGATCTTATGAATTTTGTCACTGGAAATAATGAAAGCTGCTAGCTTACGCGTGGAGACCTCCATGATGATTGCTGGCTACTGAGCTCGTCGACACAGGGAATTCTCTGCTTTGGGGAGAGTTGTGGAGCCAAATGGGAGAGAGAGTTTGTCTGTTGTCTATATTGAGCCATGAACATCTCAGGAATTGTCAGCTGAATGGATCTGCATTGGATTAATGGTACAGTTCCAGAGAGGGCAAGGATTGTGCTGGGTTCACAGTATAGCGAAGGAATTTTTTGCAAGATTCTTACCAAGTATTATCAGTAATCCATCTCTCTGAGGGGAGATTCTGCACATTGCAGTAATACTCCAAGGCTTCTCCTCAAAAGCCAACAGTCCAGTCACATCCACATCCTCCAATATGACAAATTATTGGCTTTAAAGACCTTTCACTCTCATCAATCTACATGGTTTAATCTGTAGCAATTTCTCACAAGCAACTCAACAGGAATACCAAAAAAGTGTTAACCAATCCCTCAAATATTGCATTGCTTTCCAGCTTTTATGTTACATTTATCCCATTCAATTACATGCTTCTTCAACACACCCAATCATTTGCTGACCAATATAGTCAATAGGCCCCATGTGAAAGACCAACACTTTCAACAAACTTTCCCACCAGCTCAAAAGCAGCATCCACTTCCAATAACTGTACACCCCAAAATATAAAGCATAATATGCAATTTCATACACTGGCGTGGATAATTCAGGCTACGTGAAAATGTTTCGATCCGAATCTAACATTTAAAAATGGTATCAGAAATTAAACCTTATTGATCGATCTGATATCAAGCAAAATGCACTGCTGGCTCTCGCATACTTGTTGAGCTAGATTTTGCAATCATTTCTTAAACATTTTTTAAATGTTGTCAAATTCACCTCCCACTTCCATAATAGTTTAAGCCAATGGCTCTCAACTGATGGGCTATAGTGTTTCCATGTGAGTTTTTAAAAATATTAAATAAAATACTTTAAATTAGATAAAATGTGTTTCTTACAGAGGTTTTAATAAAGAGCTTCCAATGAAGTATTAAACAACATTTACATTTAAGTGAAATTATGTGCTTCATTTATTTTTAAAATCAACATTCAAAATAACTCAGTACCCCCCACCCGTAACTGGATTCTTGACTTTCTCATCTTGACTCTTCCTCTCTCAGCTTCTTCCCCACTGCCATCAGATTCCTAAATAATCAATGAACCAAAGACATTGCCTTACTTTCCGTGAACTGTTATTTTTTATATATCATACAATGGTTATAATATGAATGTTTTCACTGTGATGTCGCTGCTGCAAAATCATCGAACTTCAGGATTTGTTCATGACAAATTCTGAAATTCTAAGAACTAATGCTTCAGCAGATTAGCAGATGAATAAGGAAAAGGAACAGAAGTTTGAGCTTCACTGATGACAGAACAATTCTAAAGCCAACTATGATGATCATTGCCCATTTAGAATTTGTTACTTGACACAGAACTGAGACTGAATATGATAACATTAAATAGCTTTAAAGAGAATACATTGAGAATTGATGACAATAGTATTTATTGTAACTATAAAAAAACAGAACATCAACCTATAATGGAAGTTAAGTTGCGATATCAAAATATATATGAAAAGGTTTAAGAATTGTGCACAATTTACTTTGAGTTCAAATTTCCAACAATTGAAGTTTTTCTTTTTCATTTTGTGCTGTGTAGCTCAGAGCATCAACAACGGAAATGTTTAGCTTGTGGATTTATCAACTAAAATTTGATTTTTAGATATCTGTCAAAGAGTACATTTGACCATTTCCTGTTTCCGTGATGTTTACTATTGTTTAAAAAAACTCTCTTCCAAACCTTGATTGGAAGCTGGGCTTGCACGAGTTTTAATATTAGCAATTGAAAAATAAAAAATGCATTGATTGAAAATATGAAATCAAAAGAGAAAATGCTGGAGAACACCAGCAGCTCAGAGAACATCAATGGGAAGAGAAACAATTCATGTTGTGGCTTGAAGACACTTCATGAAGACCATTTTGATGAGAAGTCTTTGATCTGAAATGTTAATCAATTCTCTTCCCAGAGATCTTGTTTAACTTGATGTATTTCTAATGGATAGACTGACCACAACTAAGCTAGCTTTAGTCAATGCTCAGAACACTAAAGGACAGAAAAAAGCCCTTAAGCCCATGCCAAACTATTATTCAACCAAGTCCCATTGACCTGCCTCATCCCCATCCATACTCCTCCCATCCATGTATAGATCCAAAGTTCTCTTAAATGTTTAAATCGAGCACATATCCAATACTTCTACATGCAGCTCCATCCATACTCTCACTGCCCTCTAAGTGAAGCTCTTTTCCACCACCCCATGCTCCCCTTAAACATTTTACTTTTCACTCTTTTCTTGTGTCCTCTAGTTCTTGTCTCACCCACCCAAGCAGAAAATGCCTCTCATTTATCCTTCAATTTTGCATACCGCTATGGCCTCCTCAACATCAGGGAGACCAGATTCAGATTGGGGAAAATAGTTTTTTTGAGCATCTTTACTCTGTCCATCGAGGATCTCCCAGCCATTTCATTTCCACATCTCATTCCTCATGCACTGCTCGGATGAAACTACATGTAAATTGGAGGAATAACACCTTACACTTTATCTTGGCAGCCTTCAAATAGATGTCATCAATATCATCCCCCCAGTTTCTGGTAACCTGCTCCCCTCTTTTTTCCCCTCCCCCTTGCTTTTGCTTGTTCTTCCTTTCCTATTTCCCTTGTTCATCACCAAAACCTTCCTTCCTTCTGCCCCCTCCTTTCATGTCTTTGCTCTTTTCTTACCCATCTCATTAGCATTTGTCTGTAATCCTCCCCCTTTCCCCATACTTCATTTTTCAGGCATCTACCCCATCTTTGGCCCAACCCCGAAACTTTGACTGCCCAATGCTTTCTATAAATATTGAGTTGTGTATTGTAGATAAACATGGACAGTCAATGGTTCAGGTCAGGAGTCTTTAAGACCAAAGTAGGAAGGGGAGATAGCAAGCATAAAAAAAAAGGAGGGGAGCTGGAGAGAGGCTATGAGGTGAAGGGACACAGCACAAATGAAGGTGGAGCAATTGATAAGGGGAGACCAATGGGTGGGTGATACCTCAAGAAAAGTGAAAACAAGTGCAGGTAAAGTACAGATGGAAACAGTGGAATCAGCTGGAGGCTTCCTAAAAGTTGAAAATTCACCATTCATGCAGTGGTGTTTGAAGATACCACCCCCCCCCCCCTCCCCACAGAGCAATAGGATATGTTGTTCCTCAAGTTTATGTTTGGCATCACTCTGGCAATGAAAGAGACCAAGGACAGATATGCCAGTGTGGGAATAGTGCTGGGTCTTAAACAGTTAACACAGACCTTCCACGAAGAGTCTTAAGTTAGCCAGCTGAGGTTTTAGGAATCTAGAATTTTACTGATTGCTGTTAGAGGCAAACCCTTGCCTTAATTCTGGATTATCTAATGATTAGAATTTAATTTCTCCATCTGCTGGCTCTGGAGCTTGTGATCAATATTTGTCTGCTGATCTATTAATTTAACCATGAAGCTCTTGATCAAATTCCACAGTCATTAACACACAAAGTATGGATTAGAATGCAGCACCGAAATCCAGAATTTCAACATTGCGATAAATGCCACTTTTCAGGCAAGAAGATAATCAAGGTCCCGATTATCCTACTGTTTGAATCAAATTATAGGTCATTAAACATCATTGTACAGGATATTGAGATAGGTCTTGGCATTTTTGTGCACAATGTGAGCCAAAGGATCTGTACCTGACTTCTACTGTTCCATGTCCAAAATAAATTTAGCTTTTGGTCATCTAATAGTGTTGCACTTGTTACCCAATCAGAAACTGGATGAGAAGATGTTAAACAAGAAAATCAACAGGTGCTGGGGTCAAGTGCAATACACAAGTGCTTGAGTCTCTGGTCAGGAATCAGGATAAAAACATGTAGATTTCTGAATAAAAAGGGGGAGAGGAGGGAAGAAGAAAAATGAGTACAAGCTAGCAGGCAAAAGGAAATAGATGCAGGTGAGAGGATAGAAGAGAAAGATGAGAAGTAATGGAGAGAGGGCAGCTCGTTATAGAAAGGGGGTGGGGAATTGGAGGAAAGGAGACCAAAATAAAACATTACTCATGCCTTCTTTCTGCTAACCTACCCACTTTACGTGTACAGAGGAAGCCATACCTTATTTAATTTTTTTTTAATATTCAGACAAGTGGCCAGTAATTTGTGTTGGAGAATACAGAACACAAGATTCCATTCATATAAAATGTATTTATTTGGAGTCATTCAGATGACAAAACCCTGCATAAATGGTGGCAAAGATGCCGTGTTAAATTTTGACGAGTAATCCAATGGCTTAGATGACTGATCCAGCAATATGAGTTAAAATCCCATAAAGGAACTTTGGAATTTGAATTCAATTAAATAATCTGAAATTTTGTAACATTATTTGCAATAAAGCCACTATGAAACTAGTAAGGTGTCTTCATGCCTATGACGGAAGGAAATCTGCCATCCTTATGCAATGCAGTCCACATGCAACTCCAAACTCGCACAAAGATTTGACTCTTAATTATTCTCTAAAATCATCCAACAAGCCAATTAAATGTACCAAATGTAAAGCCTCCATACACTTATCTAAGCAACAAATTTGGACCTGTCAAAGTTCTAACTAGCCTTTTCATCCAAAGTTGCACTCATACTGGAACTTGATTATGGCATAGCTCTCCCAATTAAAATAAGTCAAGCATTCAATACCTTTCACCCTACATCCCTGATGTATTGATTATAATCCCTTCTTACATTTTGTAGTGTTGGAAGGTACAGACCCACAGGAGAGACAGGACTAATTGGAAGGGTGTGACCCCAAGGGGCTAGCCTCACAAAGATTTACATGTTAATGCTGGCAATAAGATCTTGTGAAGATTTTCACCAATCTCCACTGAATTAGTACTCATGCACAACTGAAAACCGTCCAAAATCCAAGGCACATAATGCAAGAAACTATCATACATGTGGGTGTTTAGGATGACCCCAGATTCTCTATTTAAAATGTAGGTTTTGATCAATACCTTTTGTATAGGATGCCGCCACCACCCCCCCCCCCCTTCCCAGGTTTGGCACTCACCACTGACCAGTGGAGTGATGCTGTCACAATATTTTAATACCAAATTACTCTATAAAAAAGGTTTTAATTTTATTATCTTATTTTAAAATAAACCACTGTCAGTTCCTGTAACAGGTCATTTAAAGCACGTAGAGCTAATGGTTGTCAGACTGGGTGAACGGACCACGTGGGCAAGTGCTGATAACAAACATGACACGGGCAGGTTTACCCTGCTGAACATGCAATGCTTCTCAATGTGTGCACAGGGCTGACTTAAATATGGTCCCATACAAAATCTTTGGAGTATTTTCACCTCTTCTGCAAAAAATGACACGGAGAAAACTGTAAAATTTCTTTTTCTCCATTGCCATTTGCATGGAGGTGAGCTGGGTTGTCAGCACAAGGAATGTGGTAGAGTGCGGCTAGGATCTGAATGGGACACAAGCTTCAGAGCCGGCAGCATGGGGATAGGATATGAAGGAGGGGGGGAAGATGGCAGTGGTCTTGTGACGTTGCTGTTAAGTTTAGGATTTTAGGCATGGCACAGAAGACAACCCAGATTTTGAGGCGACATTTTTAAGTTTTGAAGATCGTCCGAAATGCCAGCATATACGGTATGCCGCTCATTATGAGCGACTCAGAATAAAGCATCACCAATGATGTTGGATGAATTCTGACACATCTTGTAAGCATGATCTAACTTATGGGAGTAATGAAAGAATATCTGGGAAGAATTTAGTTGACTTGACCCAATTGACTACCTGCCGTGACAACACTGGAGACTTGGGTACATTTTCATACCATCATTTTCACATCATCACCATGCCTAATGACAAATGCAATTGATTCAATGGATCAAATCTGGACGGTCACATCAAAATTGTAATCCACCACAATTTATATTTACATGGCCCAGCAGTTCACAACACTATTATGTAGAAAAGAGGACAATATTAGAATGTGCTTGGAACAACAGCAAATGGACTTAAATATTTTACAAAGTACATGACTGTGTGTGCAGACGCACAATGCTAAGGACAGGTGAGTGACCCTACTATCAGCAGAACAAAGTCCCGTCACGTAATCAACGAGGGTCCACAAATAACCACATGGATAATTTTAAACCTTCAAGGTGACAAAGCATGTAAATTTACAATCAGCTGGAGCTAGAACAGCACAAGGCTCCCTGAATCACAGAACCCATTCATCAATTTGAATTATTTGACTTCAGGTCCCAGCCGAGGACACTGGATACAGTGAAGGTCAAAGGCCTCAAAAACATCCCAGCTGGATTAGCTACGCTGCTAACCAAGCTGTTCGAATACATTCACATTTTTTTTTTAAAAAGTGGAAAGACCCAAAAATCAGTCAACTACAAAGTCACCTCTCACAACCACAACCAAGTGATTGGAAACTATAATTGACTGTTCTATTAATGACAACGGAGGAATAATCTGCAAACTGAGGCAGTTTTTATTCCTTCTTCAGAAATGGCGCCAGACTTCATGACAGCTTGTCCAAACAAGAATAAAAGACTGAATTTCAAAAGTGATGCAAGAGCAATTGCTATTGATAGTAAGACAGCAGGTGATGGCATGCACAGCCAAGGAATATGTGAGCCAGTAAAGTCAGAAAAAATTGGGGAAAACCCGAGTGGAATTGTTCAAAGTTGAGATTGTTATAAGGCCAATCATAGCAACATCTAATCCACATCAATGATTTTAGATGGCTTCCCCAAACAATGTCAGAAGTGAGGTCAATTGCAATTAACAAACCTTAAACCACCTTTCTTCAGTCACAATATCTACAGCAAGCTTTGGTTGGTTTCCATTCAATTATAGACATTCTTTTTGATCTCATCATCCTTCACCCCTCGACTTGAACAGATCTTCTAACTTTTGGCACTTCTGATGAAAAGTCATAACCTGAAATTGTGTTAATGTTTCACTCTTCAGAAATGCCTGACCCAAATTTCTCCAGTATTTTATGTCTTTAATTTTAAAGACAACCAGCATTCACTGGCCTGTAGGTGCTAAGTGTGTTTATATCATCCAAATGTCAAGCAATGACATTCAACAAGAATATTTAACTGCTTCCCAATGTCATTTTACAGCATTATCTGCATCCTGGAGAATTATCAGTGACAAAAAATCAGCTACGTTAAGTACTGAGACACAAGTTGAGTATAGAAGTTGGGTTCTGTCCCTAGTCCCTAAAGCACTTATACCAACTTCATGGATCAAGAGAATAATATTCTCCTCTTGAATGGGTGGGTAGCTCTGACATCACACATCATCCACAATGAAAGTGCCCACTTGGTTGGCATAGCATCAACCAAGAAAAAGCATTCCAACTCAGCTCAGCTTACACCAAACTCTGTCTCTCTCTCTTAGGTTGCAGGACATGGGAACAACATAACCTGCAAATTTCCCTCCAAGCCGCACATTATCAGGACTTCTTCATGATCACGGGGTCCAAATCCTGGAACAATGCTACTGTAAAGCAGTTCATTGACAAGAGCAATTTGTAATTAGTTTGAAAGCATTTTAGCCATAAGCCCTAAATGCTGGTTTTTGCAGTGATGTCTAAATTAAAGTCCTTCAGTATGTTTCCTGAAATTACCTTCAAGATTATGCACAGATCCTCCAAGGGAAATTTGTGGATGACAAAGTTGAGCAGAACTGAGAGCCACATGTAGAATGTAAGAGAAACACCAAATGTAATTCAGACAGGTTGAGGAATTGGGCAGATAATATGGATAAATGTGAAATTATCCACTTTGGTGACATTAACAATGCATTAGATTTGCCTAAATGTTAATAGATTAAGGGAGAAGGGGTGCAAAGAGAAAAGAGCAGGTATGGTAAGGAAGTGGTACGTTGATCTTCATAGCAAGAGGATTCAAAGCTGACTTTCTGCACTTGTGCATGTCCTTAGTGAGACCAGACCATAGGACCATGTGCAGTTTTGGTTTTCTCAATGAAGTAAAGTAGTTCTGGTATAAAGAGTGAAGCAAGGCTCACTTGCAATGGCATTGGCTGATGTTTTAAGAGAAATTGCGTCAATTTGACATATTCACTAGAGTGTGCAGAAAGCTGAGAGGTCTCATGAAAACCTACAAAGTTCCAAAAAAAATTGGGCAGATGAAATATAGAAAGTTGATTACCAATGGCAAGGATTCCTGGATCATTGTTTATTAGGATAAGCCATTTAAGTTTGAGTTGAGGAAAACATTCTCCCCAAGAATGGTAAGCCTGTGAAATTGTCGTCTACTAAAAATAACTAACATTAAATATTTTCAAGGTGTTGAACATGGTTTTTTGGGCGAAAGGCATCAAGGGATATGGTGAGAAAATAGAAACAGGAGACTATAATTATGAATAATGAGAATACTTGAAGGGCTACATGGCTAACTTTTTTTCTGTTTTGGACCTTTGTGCTCTAGTTTTATTCCCATTTAGAATGAATTTGAAAAACTGTTGAAACTACAAATCCAAAGTAAAAATAGAAAATGGATCAAATCAGGCAGCAGCAACAGAAAGAAAAAGTTAACAATTCCAGACCATCAGATCCAATGGGATGAAACTTTATCCATCTGAAACGTGAATCATTCCTCTCTGTTGAACAAGCACATCTCACTTCACATAGGACTTTACAAAAATACATACTAACCTTGATAGAAGCCTCAAGGCCAAAGCATTGGTTATGTCTATCCATTCAATCCTCCCTGCCTACTGATCTTTAACTATGCTATATAAAAGTGTGCTGTTTGACCTGCAGAGTTTCTCGAGCATTGTGTTTGTACTGTCAAGTAGGGTTTATTATAAATGAATGTGCACGTGTATAAATCAAAATCAGGGGCTTTTCTACATTTTAACTGGCAAGTTATCGAAAAGCTGAACACTTGAAACCAAATTATCCATTTGGATATCCCTCGTGCATCTTATTCAAAAGAATTTTGGCCTACTTCAACTAATAGTTATAAATTTGAGATTTCAGTATTCTTAAATTAACCAGCAGTCTGCATAATACCAATACAGTGGGACCATCAGCAGTTAACCCACGAAATGAACGGATTTCCAGGAATGATTAAGGGAAATAACACGAATTTCCACAAATGACCTCAACTACAAGCTGCATTCAAAAATACTTACAGGCAGCAATAATCAAGGTCTGCTAAATTAACCCATGTCTTAAAGCGACAAACCAAAAGTGATCACAATCCTCTTGAAAGTCCATCGGCTCTCATCTCAACAACTTATTCATGTCAATTTAGACGAGAAGCTTAAAAAAGTGAATGGAAAAACATCCAAAATTTAAAAACAACTTAGTTTCAAATATTGTATTTAATTCTATACTGTGGAATTTTAGAAGGATGCAAATCCAAATGTTTTGAATCAATATCATTTGTTGAAATCTTCCCACAATTAATCTTGAAATAGTAATAGAATTTGTGGAAGGTAGCAATTGGAAATTTTAATATTAACTTGATAAATTTAAGTCATATACAGAAAACAGGAACTTTTCATTAACATAAAAAAAAATTCAGTCAATATGTGCATATTCATTCGTTACCAATCATTGAACAATGAATTACAATATGGTCAGTTACCTCCTACGAGATATTGCAATTGAGAAAACCCACAGTACAAAGAAAGCAATGGCAAACAAGTCCAATGATAAATATGGCAGATAATTCTTGAATAAATATGCCAGTAATGCAGAGGATACTTATACAAGTCTAGACTGCGACGTGAAAACATGCAGGCTTCTCCCCACTCAGTCTCATTTATATTCATGAAAGCTTTTACAAAATCCCTTCACCCTATTGGAACTGCCTGACATGATGCAGCAAAAGTTGCTGATTTAGAAATTCAAAGCAAAGTAGCAAATATAATTCTCAATTTGAATTAAATCAGTTTCTTTGTTCAAGCACGAGATATTACTAAAATGATTCGCTACATCAAGCCATGCCCTTCTATTAGAACTTTCTAATTCAACATTAGTCACAATAAACATTTTATCACATTTCACACAATATTTCACACAATATTTACACTGCATATCAAACATACCTATTTAGCACAGCAATTAAAAGATACAAATTGTATGTTGAAACCAAGTATATAAATGCAAGCTTATTGGCTTGCAATACTTTGAGAGACTGATCTGAACATCTGCAAAATCAGTGCTTTACTGAAGAGAAGAGGCAATAATGCTGAAGAAGCTCACCGGATCAAGCAGTAGCTGTGGAGGCAAAGGGATAGCCAACATTTTAAGCTAAGACTTGCAAATAAAACCAGTACAAAGACAGAAAAGGATGGATTGCAGAAGGGGCAGGCAAGTAATAGGTGGAATCAATTGAGAAAGGGAATGATTTCAACATCAATTTGGTTTAGAATCTCCAAGACTAGCCAAACACATTCAGAAGTAAATCACGAATATCTGTAGACACCGTGATTGAAGTAAAAAAAAACACAAGATGCTGGAGAAGCTCAGCAGGTCAAACAGTGCCCTTTATGTCGCAAAGGTAGATACATAACCAACGTTTCGGGCCCTCCATCAAGGTATGAGAGAATGCTGGCAGGCAGATGGGGGGAGGGAGGGGACAGCAGCAATGAGGGGGAGAAGGGATGGCTGGTTGAACATGGGGGAGAGGGGAACTGGAGAGACAGGAAAAGGGGAGGGGAAAGACAACATGAGCAAGTTAGCAGAAAACAGAGAAATCAATGTTAATGCAATTTGGCTGGAGAGTGCTTTGGCCTTCCACAGGGACCGCTCCCTCCATGATTCCTTTGTGCACTCATCCCTCCCCACCTATCACCCCTGGCACCTTCCCCTGTGGCCACAGGAGGTGCAACACTAGCACCCTCACCTCCCCCCTCATCACAGTATGGGGCCCCAAACAGGCCTTTCAAGTGAAGCAACACTTCACTTGTATATCTGCAGCACTTATTTACTGCATCCGGTGCAGTAAATACGGTGGCATACTCTACATTGGAGAGACCGGTTGCTGATTGGGTGATCGTTTGGCTGAGGACCTCCTCTCCATCTGCAATCGCAGCGACTTCCCAGTAGCCAACCATTTCAATTCTGAGTCACACACCCAGACCTTTTCCACTATCCCACCCTGACCACCTGCAGATTGGAGGAACAACACTTTTTCCTCTGTCTGGGCACTCTACAGCCAAAAGACATTCTCTGTCTTCGCTAACTTGCTTGTATTGTCTTTCTTTCCACCCCCCCCCCCTTAGCCATCCCTTCGCCCCTTCATGCTGCTATACTCTCCCTCCCCTCATCCACACTATTTCCTGCCTTTACCATTCCCCCCCCCCCCCACTTTTGTTCGAATGCCTGCCAGCATTCTCTCATACCTTGATGAAGGGCTCAAACCCAAAACGTTGGCTATGTACTTCTAACTTTGCGACATAAAGGACACTGTTTGACCTGCTGAGCTTCTCCAGCATTTTGTGCTTTCGATCCATACAATTCAACCCCTTTGGAAAGGATTAAAATTATTAGCATAAGCAGGTAGCAATCAAGTAATAAAAGACAAAGAGCAAAGAATCAACTGAGCATGTTTGAACTGGATTTGAGAACGGAAATAAGGCCATCTTGAAATTTATTTGCTTCTAAGCGATTTGAGTTCACTTAGCATTGAAAGTTGGTGATTTTATGAAAATAGAACAAAACACAGGTGCAAGATTGTATACGATATCATGCATGTCAATAAATCCAAACTTTGAAGCGTGTGCATCTCATGGCTAAGGGAGACCATGTATATTATTACAGCTGAAAAGTATTTGCAATTTGCACAGGAGGCCAACACCTTACAAAATGCAGAATTAGCAAGGAAGATACGTTGAGCAGGAAACAAATAAGTAATGCATGGCTAAAAAATAGAATAGTACAGCACAGAAACAGGCAATTCAGACCACCACATCTACCGAGCAGAATGGAAATCTAAACTGATTCCATTGGCCTGCACATCGCGTGTACTTCTCTACTTCCTTCCATTCCGTCATATAATTATCTGATCTCCTCCTGTCGAAGCCAAGCTTATATTGGGAGACTACTTTGCAAAGGACCTTTGCAAGGGAGAACCTGACGTCTCAGTTCAGTGTCACTTGAATCCTCCCTCCCATTCTGACATCCCACATGACCTATAATGGTTAAAGGAACAGCATCTCATCTTCTGTGTGGAAAGGTTACAACCTTCAGATAACCAACTATAGAATTTACAGCGTGCTTTAATGTGTTACTTTTCTTTTCTGTTATCTATAATTGCTGATGTTAAAACTAGGTCACCTTAAAACTTTGATCTGCCCTCTCTATCTGTCCTTCTGCAAAATGCTCATTTTTTCACTTTTACAGTCCTGACAAATTGATTCTCGATCTGAAACAGTGACCTTGATTCCCTGTCTGCAGAAATTTAAGAGTATTTAGAAAACAATAGCCTTCTCAGGATAACCAATATGGCTTTGACAGGCAGGTTGTGCCTCAGTATTTTTTTTGAGAGGGTGACAAATTAAACTGAAGGTCAGACAGTGTATGTAGTGTACGTGACAAGGTCACCCATGGTAGTGGATGCAGTGTACATGACAAGGTCCCCCATGGTAGTGGATGTAGTGTACATGACAAGGTCCCCATGGTAGTGGATGTAGTGTACATGACAAGGTCCCCCATGGTAGTGGATGTAGTGTACATGACAAGGTCCCCCATGGTAGTGGATGTAGTGTACGTGACAAGGTCCCCCATGGTAGTGGATGTAGTGTACGTGACAAGGTCCCCCATGGTAGTTGATGTAGTGTACGTGACAAGGTCCCCCATGGTAGTGGAGGTAGTGTACGTGACAAGGTCCCCCATGGTAGTGGAGGTAGTGTACGTGACAAGGTCCCCCATGGTAGTGGAGGTAGTGTACGTGACAAGGTCCCCCATGGTAGTGGAGGTAGTGTACGTGACAAGGTCCCCCATGGTAGTGGAGGTAGTGTACGTGACAAGGTCCCCCATGGTAGTGGAGGTAGTGTATGTGACAAGGTCCCCCATGGTAGTGGATGTAGTGTACATGACAAGGCCCCCATGGTAGTGGATGTAGTGTACATGACAAGGTCCCCCATGGTAGTGGATGTAGTGTACAAGACAAGGTCCCTCATGGTAGTGGATGTAGTATACAAGACAAGGTCCCCCATGGTAGTGGATGTAGTGTACGTGACAAGGTCCCCCATGGTAGTGGATGTAGTGTACATGACAAGGCCCCTCATGGTAGTGGATGTAGTGTACATGACAAGGTCCCCCATGGTAGTGGATGTAGTGTACAAGACAAGGTCCCCCATGGTAGTGGATGTAGTGTACGTGACAAGGTCCCCCATGGTAGTGGATGTAGTGTACAAGACAAGGTCCCCCATGGTAGTGGATGTAGTGTACGTGACAAGGTCCCCCATGGTAGTGGATGTAGTGTACGTGACAAGGTCTCCCATGGTAGTGGATGTAGTGTACGTGACAAGGCCCCCCCATGGTAGTGGATGTAGTGTACATGACAAGGTCCCCATGGTAGTGGATGTAGTGTACATGACATGGACCCCCATGGTAGTGGATGTAGTGTACAAAACAAGGTCCCCCATGGTAGTGGATGTAGTGTACATGACAAGGCCCCTCATGGTAGTGGATGTAGTGTACATGACAAGGTACACTAGGCTCATTCAGAAAGTCATGAAATCCATGGAACCTTGACTGCGTGGATTAAGACAAGAGGCTGCCAACTGACTCATTGGATCCAAATCTTTGAGAGTTCATCTCTGCAACGTAGGAATCCAGAGCACCCTGCTGATCATGGCAAGAGTATGCAAACTTTGCAGATAGCACCTGAAATCATGATTTAACCAGGGCCCCCAAAATCCACAAGTCTACACCAACTTCTACACCATTGCTTGTGCGCGCAATGCCACAGCTCGCAATACTGCTCGCAAAATAATACAACTCAAGTTCCAATCTGCTTCACGGAATCATTATCATGAACAAGTTAAAGCAATGAAAAAGGTATTACAAATGTCAACAAAAAGAAACTTGGTCAGTGAGAGGCATTGTAGAACATTGTAATGCACAGGAGACATTGACACATTCAAATGTAGAATTCAGAACAATTCATGATTTGCAGATTGCCTGAAATGCAACTTCATCTTGATGTCGGTTCGGGCGTGCAGAAAGTAATACAACTATTATCTGTAGTTATAAACTTCTTGTAGATTAAAGAGAAAGAATCAATGCTAGCAATTAAAATTCTAAGGAGTTTTTACACAGCCGCTTCGTTCTGGGATATTTGCAGATTATTTTTTAAGCTACGCCTGATGTCTAAAAAGCACCGACACAGAACGGTGGGGTCATTCCAGTTCAGCTCCAGAATGTGTAAAGGGCAATCTGGCACCAGCTCGGGTAAGAATGTGTATATGTTCTGTATTCTTTTAGTGTATTTATGGGTAAGCATTTAAAAGATGGACAAAACATGCAAGTAGGACAACAGGAAAAATCATTTTAATAATACCACTGTCCTTCAATTATATAGCAAAGGTAAAAGGCAGAATCAATTTGGCTGACAGCAAGTAGTTCACTAGGGAATACCTGACGGGGCAGGCACTTGGGGTTTAGCCCATCTCGGATGTCTACTCATGCTCCCATAAATGCATTAGTCTGAAATGAACTGCAGATGAAATGGCTGGAGCAGGAGATGAAATGAGCTGGTGGTGAAATAGTGATGCATCCTCTACTGGACTCACCGTTAGGTAGGTGAAGCACTGATGTGTTGCTGGGAGGAAAATAATTCCCAAGTACATAATTCATGGTCCTGACAGAACAGATGTTGGGTGGCTGCCAGTGTTTCAAAATAGGGCTTGATCATTCATGATCAAGATTAGAAAGTATGTATCAAAGGGTACCGAATCTGGAACTCTACAGAAGGAGAGTGCAAATGCTCAGTTACTGAATGTATTCAAGTCACTGACAGACCTTCAGATATTAAGTAGATTAGTGTTAGGGAGTGGCATTGTGATAAAAGACCAGCCCCCACACTGATCCCACTGCCCTGGTCTCAGCTGTCCACAAGTGTCTAGTCACTTTGTGATGTGAGCAAACTGGTCTATGGGTTTGTCCTCTGTTTGAACAGTGCGAAGTCCAACACCCTGCTCCCCCCCAACAGCCCGCCACCAACCCTCAACAATAGATTGTGGTGAATAGTAAGGGATTACTTAAGGTGGTAAGTGAGTGGAAAAAATGTTTGAAAACCATTGTTTTAATTGTACCTAATTGACTCGTTATGTGCTCCAAAGTAAATAGGCCAATGAATTTTTCCCAAGCAAAATATTTCATTAACATTTGGGTCCAGAGCAATGGTTCTCAACTTTTTTAACACCACCTTAAGTCTCTTCTCTTTGGCTTGGCTTCGCGGACGAAGATTTATGGAGGGGGTAAAAAGTCCACGTCAGCTGCAGACTCGTTTGTGGCTGACAAGTCCGATGCGGGACAGGCAGACACGATTGCAGCGGTTGCAGGGGAAAATTGGTTGGTTGGGGATGGGTGTTGGGTTTTTCCTCCTTTGCCTTTTGTCAGTGAGGTAGGCTCTGCGGTCTTCTTCAAAGGAGGTTGCTGCCCGCCAAACTGTGAGGCGCCAAGATGCACGGTTTGAGGCGATATCAGCCCACTGGCGGTGGTCAATGTGGCAGGCACCAAGAGATTTCTTTAGGCAGTCCTTGTACCTTTTCTTTGGTGCACCTCTGTCACGGTGGCCAGTGGAGAGCTCGCCATATAACACGATCTTGGGAAGGCGATGGTCCTCCATTCTGGAGACGTGACCCATCCAGCGCAGCTGGATCTTCAGCAGCGTGGACTCGATGCTGTCGACCTCTGCCATCTCGAGTACTTCGACGTTAGGGATGTAAGCGCTCCAATGGATGTTGAGGATGGAGCGGAGACAACGCTGGTGGAAGCGTTCTAGGAGCCGTAGGTGGTGCCGGTAGAGGACCCATGATTCGGAGCCGAACAGGAGTGTGGGTATGACAACGGCTCTGTATACGCTTATCTTTGTGAGGTTTTTCAGTTGGTTGTTTTTCCAGACTCTTTTGTGTAGTCTTCCAAAGGCGCTATTTGCCTTGGCGAGTCTGTTGTCTATCTCATTGTCGATCCTTGCATCTGATGAAATGGTGCAGCCGAGATAGTTAAACTGGTTGACCGTTTTGAGTTTTGTGTGCCCGATGGAGATGTGGGGGGGCTGGTAATCATGGTGGGGAGCTGGCTGATGGAGGACCTCCGTTTTCTTCAGGCTGACTTCCAGGCCAAACACTTTGGCAGTTTCCGCAAAGCAGGACGTCAAGCGCTGAAGAGCTGGCTCTGAATGGGCAACTAAAGCGGCATCGTCTGCAAAGAGTAGTTCACGGACAAGTTTCTCTTGTGTCTTGGTGTGAGCTTGCAGGCGCCTCAGATTGAAGAGACTGCCATCCGTGCGGTAACGGATGTAAACAGCGTCTTCATTGTTGGGGTCTTTCATGGCTTGGTTCAGCATCATGCTGAAGAAGATTGAAAAGAGGGTTGGTGCCAGAACACAGCCTTGCTTCACGCCATTGTTAATGGAGAAGGGTTCAGAGAGCTCATTGCTGTATCTGACTCGACCTTGTTGGTTTTCGTGCAATTGGATAATCATGTTGAGGAAAGTGCAAGTGCAACGACAATGGGCGCCTCCTGTTGGAGCTCAGCGCAGAACAGCGGCTTGTCATTACAAACACCCTTTTTCAGCAGAGGGACAGCCTTAAGACCACCTGGATGCATCCCCGATCCAAGCACTGGCACCTCCTGGACTACATCCTGGTGCGAGAAAGTGACAAACGAGATGTGCTCCACACCAGGGTCATGCCTAGCGCGGAATGCCACACTGACCACCGGCTGGTTCGCTGCAAGCTCAACCTTCACTTCAAACCAAAGCCCAGGAACAATAAAGCCCCCAGAAAGAGGTTCAATGTTGGAAACCTGCAGTCAGACGAAGCGAGAGGAAACTTCCAGGCAAACCTCAAAGCAAAGCTCGACGATGCAACCCGCCTCACGGACCCGTCCCCTGAAACCCTCTGGGATCAGTTGAAGACTACCATACTGCAATCCACTGAAGAGGTACTGGGCTTCTCCTCCAGGAAAAACAAGGACTGGTTTGACGAAAACAGCCAGGAAATCCAGGAGCTGCTGGCAAAGAAGTGAGCTGCCCACCAGGCTCACCTTACAAAGCCATCCTGTCCAGAGAAGAAACAAGCCTTCCGTCGCGCATGCAGCCATCTTCAACGCAAACTCCGGGAGATCCAAAATGAGTGGTGGACTAGCCTCGCCAAACGAACCCAGCTCAGCGCGGACATTGGCGACTTCAGGGGTTTCTACGAGGCTCTAAAGGCTGTGTACGGCCCCTCACCCCAAGTCCAAAGCTCGCTGCGCAGCTCAGACGGCAAAGTCCTCCTCAGCGACAAGATCTCCATCCTCAACCGATGGTCAGAACACTTCCAATCTCTTTTCAGTGCCAACCGCTCAGTCCAAGATTCCGCCCTGCTCCAGCTCCCTCAACAGCCCCTAAGGCTAGAGCTGGATGAGGTTCCCACCCTGGATGAGACATATAAGGCAATCGAACAACTGAAAAGTGGCAAAGCAGCAGGTATGGATGGAATCCCCCCCAGAAGTCTGGAAGGCTGGCGGCAAAACTCTGCATGCCAAACTGCATGAGTTTTTCAAGCTTTGTTGGGACCAAGGTAAACTGCCTCAGGATCTTCGTGATGCCACCATCATCACCCTGTACAAAAACAAAGGCGAGAAATCAGACTGCTCAAACTACAGGGGAATCACGTTGCTCTCCATTGCAGGCAAAATCTTCGCTAGGATTCTACTAAATAGAATAATACCTAGTGTCGCCGAGAATATTCTCCCAGAATCACAGTGCGGCTTTCGCGCAAACAGAGGAACTACTGACATGGTCTTTGCCCTCAGACAGCTCCAAGAAAAATGCAGAGAACAAAACAAAGGACTCTACATCACCTTTGTTGACCTCACCAAAGCCTTCGACACCGTGAGCAGGAAAGGGCTTTGGCAAATACTAGAGCGCATCGGATGTCCACCACCTTAAGTAATCCTTTACTAAACACGGAGCACCTATGGTATAGGGATTTCTTAAGGTGGCATGTGAGTGGAAAGTTTGAAGTCCACTGCTGTAGATCAACATTTGCAGTAGTTTTTCCCACACTCTTCTAAATTGTGTGCATACATTTCATTAAATTGAGTGTATTTTCCCATGCTCTTATAAATTGTGCATGTTTTATTCCCGCTACCATTTTCCCATGCTCTTCTAGTAATTATTGTGTTAATAAAATTAACATTTGATTGCAAACCCTTGTCCAGACTTGTTGCTCTCGAACCGGACCCTTTCTGAACACACCAATGAGGGGACTGATAGTAGTGATGCTAGCGAGTCACACTGAAATGATGATCACTGTTGGCGTTACTCACCATTATCACCCTAATTTCAACTTCGCAAACAAGAGCAGAGGAATATTTTTGAACTTTTTTTGGAAAAAAGTGGGTCTAACATGCTGTCAAATACTGTATGCTATACGTAACAATATAGATGTCGACGCTGATGAGTTACACGGCCTGCCTCTTTTGCTCCCGAAATGCTGGCTTGCTGTGCAAAAAAACACACTGACCAGGCATTATGCCAGCTTTGTTCAGTGTAAATGACCAAAGCCAGCTTAATGCTGGGTCTTCCTTATGGCAATATTGAAGGATTTCTGTGTAAAAATCTCTAATGAGAACAAAAAACTGGAATTACACTCTCTTCTATTGTAGGCTCCACAGCTGTTAATGTAGCATTAGCAATTATGCAAATAACTAGATGATAAAATTACATGCAAAGCTGCACAAGAATCTTGCATCTCTGTGGGATGTCACATGTTCAATTTTAGTCATTCACAACTAGTCCAGGGGAATTTCTTCCTCTGGGTAGGAAATTCTTCTACACAATCAAAAAAATTCTAGTAAAGATACAACTTCTTCCTCTTGTACTCTCTCTTTTATATTACAAATGTTCTAAAAAGACAAAGGTTAAAGGATAGCAGTCATTGATTAGTTTTCATTCAAGAGCAATTCATCAACAGATTACAGCCTCTTATCCCATCTGTCAGTGCTGGTTTTGAATGCAAGTCCCAGATGTGGAAAAACTAAGTGATCTACTCTAATACCACAACAACATATGTTGAATTGGAGCACAGGCAAAGAGGACACTGCAGCTAGTTTTCCACAGGCATGGCCCATGAATGCATGACATCGAAATAAAATAAAATGCTGGAAACATAGCAAGTCACTTGGAGTTTACAAAAGGGAAAGGGCAGATTATGGGATGTAATATGCACATTCACATTGGTTTTAAAGTTGATTAAAGAACAGTGAAATGGAAATATAACAATTTTTAAAAAGTGAAAATATAATGCAAAGAATCAAAGCAAAGATGTAAGAGAAAAATGATCAAGATTAAAATATTTTTAATATTCACAGGATATGGATATGATTGGTCATACCACCATTTTCTTCACAACTGAGGGCATCTGATAAATAAAAACACATAGGCCAGATGGGGCAAGGATGGCTAATCTCCTCCAGTGAAGGAGAACAGAAGCTGATGGCTGCTCATCCAATAATTTAATGGTCAGCACAAGTGCCATCTGAATAATATTCGCGTAAGCCTTGTCATTTTAGAAAACGTAAAAATACTCAGCGTAAAATGCATTACACAAGGTCCACCGCAAAAAAAATAATAAACAAAGTCCTTGCCATCGAAACGTCTTCAGCTTCAAATTTCAGAAACAATCAATTATTGTTCAGCCAAGCTCAACTGTTTACTTAGACATCAAGAACCAAGTACAAATTAACATCAAATCTAGTGTTATTCTGAGACATGCAATCCTGTTAAATCTACAGAAACTTAGCTCCTATCTGGAAATTATGCACAAGGAGAGCTTCTTTCCCCTTTGCCATCAGATTTCAGAATGGTCACTTTCTCCTATTTTTCCACCAATTTATTTTTAAATGCAATTTTATAGTAATATTTGCCCTGCAAACAACAAATTTCGTGGCAATGTCTCATGAT
The DNA here is from genome assembly GCF_036971445.1 of Narcine bancroftii. Taxonomy (NCBI): domain Eukaryota; kingdom Metazoa; phylum Chordata; class Chondrichthyes; order Torpediniformes; family Narcinidae; genus Narcine; species Narcine bancroftii. The sequence continues at coordinate 19,333,759 of NC_091478.1, forward strand.
AATAAGTTCGGATTTAGAATTCAAACTTTTTTTGTTAAATTTGAGGTTTTCAAAATCATACATCAAGTACTGTGGGCATTGCCACAAGAGCTTCAATAATGTGGTAGCAATTTAAACCATGCATATCACAAACGTAATTATACTCGAGAGAAGAATATGGAGATACCCAAAGATCAATCCTCGTCTCTTGTTGTATCAATAAAAGTTATGATCTATATTTTACAACATTTTGAGAAAAATCTTCCTCACTCTTAGCAATGAATGAGTGCATGGTACAGTGGTGACTGTCAGCCCCTGAAATGACTGCCTTTTCTGAGAAAAAAAATTTGTTAATTCCATGCAATTACATTATACAAATGTTTTTCTCTACATTTTACTATATCATCAAATTGGGTTTCAAACTTGCTATACTGGGTCTATTCTATACTTTATTTTAATACTGCAACACTAGCTGAATAAATCTTCATTTCATGGCAACATGTTAACCTCAACGTTTTTTTTTAAAAACTTGACTGTGCAGAACGGTTTCCAAATAATCTGCAGCATATTTACTGAGACTACATACCCAGGAAGCTATTTGCACAACGACTCGTTTCACACCTGAGATTGGCACATGGGAAACTGCAGTAGGAATGTCAAGAGCATCAATTTGCATGCACAAAAGCATTTTCTGAAAGCTGTTCTCCCTATTAAGTTATTAGTTCTGTCTCCACACTTTGCTATTACAGTACATTTCCAATCATCCAAAAACCACTTTACCGAAATTCTCAGTTACCTTCAAAGATTTTCAGCGACAATGTGACATGTGTAAGGTAAAACATCATGAGATGGGAATGTGTAAGGAGTTACCCTGTGCAGGGCTGTAACAAGAAGGGGAGGTGTCCTTGTACTCCTGTTAGGTAAAACATCATGAGATGGGAATGTGTAAGGAGTTACCCTGTGCAGGGCTGTAACAAGATGTGAATGCATCCTTGTACTTACAAGATAAGAGAGACATTGATGGATTGAGAGGCAGGAAGCTAGCAGGGAAAGGATAGCAACAGTTTTAGTCATTGGATAAGTAATGATATGATGATGTTCTAAGCACGTATCCAAGGGTATAAAAAATCACCATTTTGCTGATAACGGCAGAATGCATTCTCCGACTAACATTGTTAGTTGCAAGTGTTACAATCCGGTAATAAAGAACAAAGAACCCTGATTTCGACTCAGTCTGGTGTTTGTCTCACTCATTCATGGACAAAGCAGACCTAACACATGACAAGTTGAAAAAATGTTGACTTTTATTTTAAAACCTGCTGAGCACAAGTGAGACTCTGATGTGCTGTTAGCACCATTTTGAATCCAACAGCATCAATGAATCCATTTTGAATGTTACTGCACTTATCTTACTGTTTTTTTGTAATCTTTGTTCTTGTTGTTATTTTAAATTGCTGATACTATTGGGTTGGGATCAGAGCAGGGAGCTCAGGATCCCCAGCAGTGGGAAGGTGTTGGGATTGGTGTCAGCTGATACAAGTATTCTGCTGCTTGAAACCATTTCTCAGAAATCCATAAAATGCAGTTAACCGATACACGAGTGGTCCCAAGCATTTCAGATAATCGAAAAAGTACCCCTAAGAATATCTTAAAACTGAACCCCAGTAAAACACACTAAACTTCAATTTCAAAACATGGAACCTCACACAGAATTTAAGGCTGGTGCTCAGATGAGAAACGGTCAGAGAAATACATCAGAGCAAGTTTTCGCTGTCTAGAATTTATACATCAAGTCCTTAAAGGCAATGTGCACTGCCCTCTTCTTGGTGAAGGATAACTTAATTAAAATGGAATTTGGGGAAAAAACTAAACATGAAACTGTTGCAAAATTCATTAACATCATGCATTTTAAGAGGTAATGAGGAGTCAAAATTCATAGTTTAATTTTGCTTGGTAACCAAATTTTAAATTTGAAAATGTTCAGTTTTTAAAAAAAAACTTGAACATGTGCAGTGGTGGATGATCATGCAATGCCACAAAAAAATGCTTGCAAAATTGCAAAGATCTTTCAGGCTAACTGTGCTGGATTTACATATGGGGAGAGCGGCCTGCAGCCCAGTGGCTCGTAATCTAGGAAGGCCTCAGCCTCCTGCCAAAAAAAAAGTTTAAGTTACCATTAATTTCCAGAAGTCATCAGCTACCTGTGAGTTATCTCACACCCAATAGATTGGGGGAGTTACTGCTTTGGGCGGTTTAAACAGGAGGAGGTAGTTGTGACCTCTGACCTGTTTTATTTTCTTTTTAATTTTTGGGTTAAGAAGTGAAGGTTTTTTTTATTATTATTTTTTTAAATAAATAATTTTTTTTTAAACTCTTTGTTTTCTGATTGTAATTGAGAGGAAATTAGGAGGTTTTTTTTCTCTCTTTTTTTCTCTTTTTTGGGGGGGGTTTTTTCTCTTTTTTCTTTCATTTTTAAGAGGATGATGTCACAGAAGATAATAAGTCAAAAATTGAGGATGTTGAATTAGATGAAGAGGAAGATGAGGGGAAGGTGATAAGAAGAAAAAGAAGAAAATTAAGTACAAATACATTGAGGGAGAAGAGTTTAATAAAATTAAGTTAATTTCGATAGAGAATTTTGAAGATGTTATAAATGAAGAATATGGAGAATTTTTGAACTTTTTTCTTCTTTTTTTTATATAAGGGGAGGGGAAGGGAATAAAAAGTTTATCTGATTGTTTTTCTAAGGGATGTTTTTGTTCTTTCGATGAATTATAAAGGAAACGGTATTAATGGAAATTCTGTATTTATGTATTATTAATTATGATTTTTTTGAATAACAGATATGTGGTTGATATATGATTTTAATATTTGAACTTAGTTTTAAAGTGGATTTCATTTGTTAAATACATGTATTATGTTTGATTTAAATATTTGTTTTAGGGTATTATTTTAGTATTGATATTTTTTTGTTGTTAGTAATTTTTTTTGTTGTTAAGTTTTATCCTTTTTTTGTAAGTGGGTTTTTTTTTAAATTTTATTTACAATATTGTTAATTAATTCTTCACTCTTTATTTTGGGGAGAGGGTTGGACTAATTTTAAATTAGATGATTAATGTTGTGTTATAATTATTGGGGGGGTTAATTTGTGTAGTTTAATGATGTAGTATTCTAATTTTTATTATCTTATTTTTTATTATTTCTTTAAATGTAATTTTTATTTTATTCATGTCATAAAATTTTAAATAAAGTTTAAAAAAAAGTTACCATTAATTTTATTATACTTGTAATGATAAAAATTAGGGGCCAAAATAATGTGTGAGCACAAATCCAAGATTCAGGAACACATTGATGGGAGTACGCTGAACATACTCGCCCTTGATTTTATTACCTAGGCCCAGTGGCTTAGTAACATTAGTAACATAGGTATAACAGTTACACAAATTTTCACGAGAGATTTTCCTGCATGGCCAATTAATTCTTTGCGGGATTCACGCAAGCTGAAGCGAGCTCTGAGATTACTGTTTAGCATTATTGTGTGCGTTTTGAGAATGTGAGGATTCTTCTACATCAATGTGAATCACAATAATATTTAATTCATGGTCAACAATGTCCCAACATTGTAGTATCTGATCTGAGCATTCTCTGCATAGAAAATGATAAGCTGCGACTTAATGATCTTAATGATATAATTGGTAAGTTTGCATCCAAAAATGCTCGAAAGCAACTTTATATATAGTGTAATGTTGAAACATGGCCATGAATGTTGTGAATGTCTTTATTAATTCCATACTTTTGTAAACTTATTGAAGGTTATAAATTTATAAACTATCTTTTTATCAATGATAAAATTTCAGTAATGTTCTACTTTCATTTAGATAAAAGAAAATGAGGTTTTGTTTCTCATGGTCAGATGCTATCAAGTTTGGGCCTCCCAAACTCTCCTAGCCCAGGGCCTGCAGTTGTGTTAATCTGGCACTGCAGGCTAAAGAGTACTTTCAAAGCCTTTACTAAGTATGGAGTGATGATTTAGCATTAAAATGTGTTAACCAACACAAAAGTATCATTTCAATAACCTAAACATACTGGATTACAATTCAGATACAAAAATTAACCTGTTAGTTTTCCATATACTTTTCCAAAATGCCCCAAGTATAAAACATTCTAGCATCAAAAACAATGAAATTTTTCGGCAGTGTCATTATTAACTGCATCTTATTATCAACTTCTTCCTTCCATCCTTTTCTATGCCTTACAATAATCCCAATCAACTATTTTCTTTTACAAGGATAAAAGATACAAATTGTAAACAAGGATACAAAACAAAAATAATTCACCCTTTTGGCTTCTTGTACCCTGATGAAGCATACTTTAAGATAACTCCTCATTGAATAAGGGCATAGCTCCTTGGAAAACATCATCAATTTGTCCCTTCACCCAATAATTTGTACTTGGGGACACAAAAGGGAAACAAAGAGCTAAATAAGTTAATAGCAATTGCAATTGATTTCAGTTGACGCAAGTCAAATTCATTCTTTATTGGATTTTATATATTAAATTATTTCACCATGAAGGAAATACATTATTATAGCAATGAAAATAATTATTGAATTCTTACCTATAGTTTCAGGTAAATCAAGCAGCTCATTGTGTTGCAAGTCAAGATTCGTGATCTGTGTGCAATTGCCAATCTCTGTCGGCAGATGTTCAAGTTGATTGTGAGCCACATCCAGTGTTACAAGGTTACAGAGTTCACCTGTCCAAATAAAAGTTCACTATTTTAAATAATATACAAGAAAGCTCATCTTCTTTTACAGATGTTATCCAAGATAATAAAAAATCCAAAGTCATTTTGAATGCTTCATTAGTATTGCGACTTTCTAAAACATATTGCTGCGATCAAGTTCAAAGGAGTGTTTGTTTGGGGAGTTTGCAATCAGATGAAACATCTCACTCACCAGAGCTCCTTAACAAGAATCAGAGTCTCAATATTGAAGTTGAAATTGGTTCAACTAACCTGCCAAAATATTAATTTGCAAAAGCCAGTCAATGCTCTAATGTGCCTACTGAAGGTGCATTTATTTCCAAAATATACAGAAATGTAGGAATCACTGTTGTTTGGTGGTCAATGCGCCTCTTGTATTAGTTCAAATACTTTTCAGTCAGTTGAAAGTTGCATTCAAACTGGCAAATTTCATCAGTTGCCTTCTCTGAAGATATCTTGCAAGATATGGAAAGCAATCCACACTTCCCAGGGTCTTTTCATGGATTATAATTGTTAAGAGGGGCAATGTTATGCTGCAGGGAGAAGTTGGAGGAATCATTTTAGATAAGACCCATCTTCTTGTAAGCTTCTGTGAAAGTCAGCTGTGACTTGGAGCTCAGCCTCAATGTGCACAAGCACATCTTGTCCATATACAGTAAAAACCCATGGTATCCAGCATCTATGGAAATTGGTAGATGCTGAATAAGTGAATTTTCAGGTTGCTTGAGATTGCATTTTGAGTGACTGATGAACTTACAGTGAAGTGCACCAATTTTAAACTTCTGTATTTTTTTTATCTATTTTTTTTCCCCCAGTTGCTTGAGGCTCTTGGCTGCTTGAATCCCAGGTAACAAGGGTTTTACTGCACTGCAAATCCATGACATGATGATCTTGCATCAGTCCTTGATAATCTTCCTTTCTATTCTTGGAACTCAGCATGGTGTGCCCTTGGATAGGCATGAAAATATGGAAGAATCCAGGCAATTTGGTTGTTATCTAAGCCACTAGATCGCTTGTGCTCTTCTGCTTATTATTTAATCCATTGGTTAAGAGTTTTTGTTTGACGTTAAATCTATAGGCAGATAAAGGTCATCTCTCCTGACCCTCAAGTTGTGATGTTTCCAAATATCTAAACAAGGATGCCTAGCAAACCAGGCTCTCGGCTGCTGTGGTCTTGTCTTAGTCCCTTCACGTGTTAATCATGGAGTGCAGGACTAATGAAGCAGTGGAGACATTCTGCATCCAGAGGGAGGGTGTTTATAATGAACTGACTAAAGAGAGCCTTCGGAGTGAGCTATTCAGTAAGTGTCCTGGTTCTGCCATTTCTGTAGTCTGCACGTTTCGCAGGCAGAAGTTACCATTGAAAAAATATCCGATTTACATATTATTAAACTCCTTGAAAGAAAATTTTTTTGAGTAGCAATTTGTGAATTCTTTAAGGTAGAATTTCTGATACCTGAATGAACATAACACAGGTCTGATACCTCCACTGCATAGGTCAATCAACTCAAATATGGGAGAAAAGCAACAGTTTTTCTTAAAACAAAAGCCCACGGCCCTCAAAAGTTTGAAAATAAGCTGCTCCCTTCTGATTTTGGAGAAAATTTAATAAAATTTTTTATCAGGAAGGAATGAAACATCCAAATACAAAATGGTGGTTAATACTATTCATTCTGCTCGTTTAGATGATTCACATACAAAGATTGACCTTTTTTTTTAAAAAAAGGTCTGCTCAGTTACAAAGTAGAGTGGTAAAAACCAGAGTATTTGGCAAGAGTTATCAGACCACTCAACATTAACGTTAGCTATTACAATAATGGAAAAGCAAGAAAATATAGATGGCATCTTAATGCTACATTATTAAAAAGGAAGGATTTTTGTGAATTTATTAAGAGACAGATGGAAATATTTTGTGAAAACAAATCTTCCTTCTACTGACAATAGTTTTCTAATATGGGATTCGCTTAAGCTTACTTGAGGGGACAAATTATTATACAAAAATCCTCGAATATGTGAGAGATTTAGGTCTGGAGAAGAATGTCAAATTGGAAAAAGAATATCAGAAATGAGAACAAATAAAAAGTAGAAGTTTGAAGAAAAAGTTACAATAATACATTACAAACATATTGAATGGAAAAACCATATTATTCTTCACAATGCGAGGAGCAGCATGCGTTTTTGATGTGGGAGCAAAAAGCGCCGAATCAGTGGGGAAATCGCAGTAGAGCGACCCCCAAAAAAAAGCGCTAACTTAGTGGGCCTGCAGGTGCAGAACCCTGAGGGAGATCACAGGAGTGATCCATAAAATGGAATCAAATCCCCCGAACAAGACATCCGGAGAAGGAGGTGAGCCGTAAAATTTCCAGGACTGCCGGAGGGAGGTTCCCGGGTCCTAAAGAGGGGAGGCTCCGATGTCACCCTCTAGAGGCAGAGGTGTACCAGAAAAGGTCCGGGACAACCGGCAGGAGGTTCCTGGGCCCTAATGAGGGGCTGGGACAGAGGCAGGGTGGCAAGAGCCAGAGGAGTAAGGCCTCCAAGAAGAGCCCCCGTAGAGCTTCGTTAGTGCCAAAAGTCAAGCGGGCCTGCCGGGGTGCAGTGTTCCAGCTGAAGAACAGCAAGGCCGATCTACCTCCGTTGGGGGTGGGATCAGGCAGCAGTGGCCTACCTTCATTGAAGATGGGGCCCGAGGCTGGCTGCACTCACCTAGCTTCGTTGAAGTTGGGATTTGCAAACGATAGCAGCGATGCCGATCTACCTCTGCTGGGGGTGGGATCAAGCGACAGAAATCTACCTTCTCTGAAGGTGGGGTCCAAGTCTGGCTGCACCGACCTGGTACGACTTCTTGGAAGTCGGAGTCTCAAAAAGCAAGCAGTGATACCATTATGCCACTGCCTGAGACGATTGGATCTCAGTATATACAGTGACAGTGAGGGGGAGTACCCTGCAAAAGAGCAGGTAGGACCTGAGCCAAACTTAAGTTGTGTAGCGAAGTTGCCCACTCAACAGGCGAGAATAACCAGAAAAAGCCCAAAGAAGGGCATGGTCTCTGCATGGCTGGCACCCGAGAGTAAGGCCTACCAGCGAGTAGAGGCCTTGACCAGTGACGAAATTGTAAGTCATCTGGATAAATCAGAGGAACTGGTGATGGCCATGATGAGCGGATTTCCTATGCCCATCAGATCAGGGGAGGACATTTATGATTGTACATGGGGAGATCATGAAGGGCCAGTAACAGAGGCAGAGTCACCTAAATCCTCATACACTGCTCAGGCCAGTCAGGAGGAGAATATTGCCTCAAAGTTTGCAGTTCTAAAGGGTATCGGCCAACCACTAGAGGATGACATTGCGGGGGCTATAACATATATGGTGTCGAATTCTTTTCAGGATACGGTACTTGAAGAATCTCTTAACTGCCCTCTATTGGAAGTGCCTAAAGTAAACCCTGCGATATGGGACAATTTGAACATCCCCACAAGGGCAAAAGACATGAAACTGCAAAGACTACAGGGGTCAATGGTTAAAAGTATCACTGCATTCGCACAAACACGATCACACGATTTATCGGAGACCCAACAAGACTATTAGTTACTGATGTGCTTTTACATATGTCTGACCCAACTGAATCACTGATAAGATAACAAATAATACTATAAAAATATGGAAGAATATCTGGATATAAAATAAATATTGGTAAAAGTGAGATCATGCCATTGCAGAATATTGATTATGAAAGATACCAAAAAGGCAGTAGATTTAAATGGAAGATGGAATTACATATTTAGGAATAATTACATCATTTACAGAACTTGTACAAGCTTAATTAAACTTTACTAGAAAAAATAGATTTACAGAAATGGAAAGATCTGCCAATCAGGTTAATAAGGGTAAATTGTATAAAAATTAAAATAATGCCAAGACTACAGTATCTCTCAATCATTCCCTATTGTACAAACTAAAAAGGTCTTTAAATTATTACATAATTGTACAAGACAATTCCTATGGAATAACAAAGCACCAAGAATTGCACTTGAAAAGTTAATGTGGTACTATAAATTGGGAGGACTTAAAGATTCCTGTACTTAAAGTATTATCTATCACCACAAGATTTCTATCCTTTTTCTTTGAAGAAAACAGTCCCCCTTCATGGATTCAAATGAGACTGAATTCAATAAGAGGAGAGAATGAAGGACTTTATAAGTGGAATGTTAAGTCTGTAACAAAAAAAATCTTATATTAATACACATCATTAGAATATGGCAAGAAATAAATGAATCAAGGAAAAAAAGTAGGTACATCACCGAGGACACTATTAAAATAGCCTTAGCTGTAGCTAAATGTATTGCAATTACTTGGAAATCGGACTGCCCTCTACAAATAGTATGATGGAAGATAGATTTTTAAAACTCTAAAGAACAAATATGACACATTTTTAAAAATAGAGGCCAAATAAAAGAAAATGCTACTATTAAATAAAAAATAAGTGACCTCCCCAATGAAGACTTTCTTTTTTCAAACCCAACAGCATGCCCTGCTGGTATACAGATTTATACTGTGAAAGGGTTGGGAGGGAAGGGGTTGTTGTGTTTTGTAAGAAAGTTTTTTTTAAATATATATTTTAGAGAAAAAGTGTAAAATTTTGATATATTTATGGAAAAAGCCAAAAATAAATTAAATAAATGGTGGTTAATAAAGGAGAGCAAGCAGCAGTTAAATACAAAACACTTTTGCATTTTATATTTTGAATGTATATTTAAAGAAAAATACAATATCTTCAGTCCAAATTCAATTATGCTCATAACTACTGCTAGTTCAGTTAAGGAAGATGCTCACACATTTAGGTCAGGTCACAATTGTCTCAATATGGAAAAGTTGAAGAGAATAAAAGAGTTACAACTAACATGAGGAAACCAAATGATTTTCTACACGCATACAAGGGGTCATCAGCTGATGGAAGAGGTGACCAAATAGGGAAACAAATGTGATCCGAGTATGAAGGCATAGGCATGGATAAATAATTAAATAAATCTCAAAGGGGAGTGAGTAGGTCATCCAAGGCAAATGGGATGTAACTGAGAGAAACAGATCAATCCATGCCCAAACACCATCCAAGAAAGGCACAAGCTGCTTCATTGGTTGAGTTATAAGTGTAATTGAACATTCTCTAATCTTTAACAAATGTTCCCACTTCTGACTTTTTACTGAAAGATCACTGAAGCAGCCAAATACAGTCAGACCCAAAGCACTGCTGATGAAGTAATCACGTGGCCTCCCAAGACGGTGGCCTCCCAAGACGGTGGCCTCCCAAGACGGTGGCCTCCCAAGACGGTGGCCTCCCAAGACGGTGGCCTCCCAAGACGGTGGCCTCCCAAGACGGTGGCCTCCCAAGACGGTGGCCTCCCAAGACGGTGGCCTCCCAAGACGGTGGCCTCCCAAGACGGTGGCCTCCCAAGACGGTGGCCTCCCAAGACGGTGGCCTCCCAAGACGGTGGCCTCCCAAGACGGTGGCCTCCCAAGACGGTGGCCTCCCAAGACGGTGGCCTCCCAAGACGGTGGCCTCCCAAGACGGTGGCCTCCCAAGACGGTGGCCTCCCAAGACGGTGGCCTCCCAAGACGGTGGCCTTCTTTTGTGCAAAGCTGTCCTACAATTATTGGAGAGTTTTCCCTTTGATGCCATCGATTTCTATTTAACCAGAAGGCTACAGTGCTACTTGATCAAATGCTCTTTATTGTTAAGGGCAGTAGGTCTCCCCTCAAACAGAAAATTTAGCTTGGGACTCCATCAGTTCAGCAGAGATTACAGAAATGATCCTCTAATTACTGGGTAGGAAAACATGTGGCACTGGTGAGAGGATGGAGACCAAAGGCTTTTTTTTTTAAATTGGGGGGGGGGGGGGTGTTGGTGGGAAGGAATCATGGTGGAAGGTTAAAAAAAATGCAGCCATTATGGAAGGAAAATTAAACAGGGCACCCACCTGTAAGAAAACCAAGTTACCTAGCAAAGGCCCAGGTAAATGAAGGTCTTTTAAATTAAAAGGGGCATCAATCCTGAAATTGGCAATTTTGCACATGTATTGATTTTGTCTGCAAGTTCAAATGAGCACGTTTATTATAACTTCACGTGTTCAGCAAATTCCATGACTTGCTTTAATATGAAAATGGGCCTGCACTCACAAAAGCAGACCCCTTTTCTAAACTGAAAACAATACAAACCTAGGATCTGCAATGTGAAATACTTTTGCAGAAATGAAAAATTGTGGACAATTCAAAGTGCAGTAAATGGAATATTGGCCTTTTTCATAAAGTGATCAGAATGTATAGTGAGCATTTCAGTTATATATGCACCAGATCACAGGAGAATTCAAAACTGTTTGTGACAGTAACATTTCTAGAAAGATGTACTAGATTTCGAGGTGTCGTAGATTCAGAAAGGAACATAAAGTAATGACCTACATGCATCCTTCCTTCAACTGCATACATTATGCAGAGATAAACTTGTGCTCAAGAGAGCTTAATACAAAATGTGAAATCAAGTTCAAGTTTGAATATAAGCACACATTCTAAGTGTTGTGAACCAGAAAAATGAGCAAACAACCAGTAAAGTTAAACGGTTTATTAAATACAATGTTTTGCACATCAAGTCCTCAGGCAGAGAAAAATGTTACCTCTGTTTAAGACCCTCTCTTCTGAACCCAAAATAAATCAACAGATGCTCCATAGTGTTCTGAAACAATGAATAAATGCATTATATTTAAATATACCTTAAAGTTGACAATACTAACTAAAAACTTCCACTGAAGTTCACAAGCAGTTTTGAAATGATGAAGTACTGTATAATAGTACTCGTTTAATAGTCAACCTCCTATTTTTGGAGCCACCCGCCTGCCAGGGTCCTCAGTGCGGACTGAACACCTGGGCCCAGCCATCCGAGCCCCTGATGCCTTGAAGTGTGGTCAAAAGTAATATTCCATGTAAATGTCAACACTCCCCCCCCACCCCCCAACAACCAAATATGACCTGAAAAATTGGTCGCCAAAACTCGACCCTTACACAAGTATATACAGTACATCTGGGTAAACAAACACTGCTCTCGTTTAGAGCAGCTCATAGCAGGACAGCCACTTGGTTCCTCAAGTTTACATAGAGTTGTTCAAAAATGACTTGCAATGGTGCCTGGACCCAATCTTGCAGGGATGAAGATCCGCAGTGTACTTAGGATTGATCAGGCAAAATGTGATGAAAATCTCTCTGCCCTTGGACTGTTTTCTATGCAGCCAGGCCAGTCCTTGCACCATTTTTCATATGCATCTCTAATCTTGCAAATAAGTAGTTTCCACCAACTTACTGACCAACTTGAGATTTGGTCTTGCTCATCTTTGCTTAACCTTTCTGAAGAACAAATAGGCAAATGATTGCATTTATGCACTCCTACATAGAAATGTGTCTTTCACTTTTGGTTCAATAGTATCCTCTCAGGTGATCCTTTTTGAAGATTACAACCACATGATTTATAAAAAAGTTACACAATTCTAATCATGAATCCTGATGGGAAACAAGACAAAATTAATCAAGGGATATTTAATTTACCTTGACAGAGTTCACAACGAGAAGGTTTGCTTACTAACGAAATATGCATTTTTGACACAACCCTCAAATATACTGTACAGTATATGATCAATAAAAAAAGCATCTCACCTAACAGACTTTCAGTCCTAAATGAAATACAGCTTTAATATTAAAAGGATATAAGCTCCAAAATCGATGTTGTAGCTTGCTGAATATTTTAAATTTTTGTTTTCAAATTGCAGTTTAGTGCATTATAGTAAACTTTTGGATATTCATCAACTGTTTAGTGGCAAGATTTGATGCAATAACAGAAAGCATGTTTTAAGGACCTAAAAGTACACTTTTAAAAAAAATTATTGCAGTGAACAAATAAATCCCACCACAAAGATTTACGGAAATATCACAACCAGGTAACTATAAAGTTGGCCAATTCTGCAAGGGCATGACGGTGTTAAGAGAAGATTAACTGCATTAAATCCATTTCACTTGTCATTGCCTATGAATCTTTTAAAATTTACCCACAATGTATAATTAAGATAATTCTTTAAATGAAGTATAATAAAGAACCTTGGTGTTACTCCATCCTCCAACACATTTTGAAAAAACCTAAAACACTGAATGAATGGGATATTAAAAGATCTTAAATTTTCAGTAGTCACAAAAGCATTTATTTCATTAAGATGGCAAAGGCAAAATAATATTGGTCATCCAGTATGGATTTACAAGCATTTATCAATTTATGAGTTCAGATGATTAATGACTCCAGGTTCCTTCTCATACTTAGATATTGTGTGAAATCTTATTCACCAACTTGTGGTGAATTGACAGCCTTCCAGCATTCTTTGTGGTCAAAACATTGTACTAGGGCTTGCAGTTTTGTACAATTTAGCACATTTGAAATTGCTGCACAAACGTACATCATTCAATGCAATGGCAGAAATTACACTAATCTGGATAGTAATTTATGGGTACAATAAATAAAGCAAACTAAACATTGGTGCAATTATGTAACTAGAATTTTCAACCATCAAGGAAATAGATATTTAATGTGTACTAAGATGCAGAACATGCTTACCTATTTCCGCAGGGAGTTGCTTAATTTTGTTCTCACGGATACTCAGCGTTATAAGTTTGGATAGATTTTTGATGTCCTTCTCCACAGTAGTTATACGATTAAATCGTAGATAAAGAGTGGTAAGTGAAACCAGCTTGTACACTACCGCAGGGATTTCTCGAAGTTTGTTATGCCGCAAGTCAAGCATTCGCAGTTTCTTCAAGTTATCAAGAGAATCAGGCAAACTTGTAAGCGAATTTTCATTCAGTGCCAGGGTGACCAAGTTCACAAGGCATCCCAGTTCTACTGGCAAACACTGTAACTTGTTACTATACAAATAAAGCTCAGTTAACTGAGTCAATTCTTTGACTGATGTTGGAAGCACATGAATTGATCTTTTCGCCAAGTCCAAACGCATTGCATTCTCCTCACGACACTTGTTTAACTCTTTAACCACTTCAGCATTACTAGATTTTTTACGTCCCGGTGCTGGATTTGGCCGTTTTATTGTATTGTCCACCTGGAATTGCACACCTGGTTGTACGCCACTGGATTCCTTCTTTCCTTCTTTGGCATCTTTCCCTTTGGTTTTGGATTCTCTCTCTTTACTGTCTTTTCCAAAGCCACCAGAAGCTTTTGCATCCCTTTCCCTGTCCTTTCCCAATGAAACTTTAGAGTCCTTTTCTTTACAGTCCTTTTCTTTTCCTAATGTACTACTCATAATGGCTGCAAAATCAGAAGCCAAGTCGATAATGATTTCGAAAGCACACAATGGAATAATTTATTATCCTCAAAGGTTAAAAGGGCTCTGATTTAAAATGATCTAGTACACCAAGTAAAATGAGGAAAGTCTGATATGGCACCAAACCACACATCTGCCATTAAAGGACATCGCCAGTTTTAATCTGGAATGGAGCAGCAGTCCACCTGTTAAACATCCTTACTCTGCTATATCATTTATCTCAGCAGAAATTCTCCTGCAACAAAAAAAAACAAAATATTGTTAAAGGAACTTCCAACAAACCAAATGCATATTCAAGCAACTTTTTTTAAAACAATCCCTCCAATTAAAAATACTCAAAGCTAAAAGAATATTTTCATTCTTATCACAAAAATCAGGATTCAAAGTATCCAACTAAAAGAATTTTTTTTTAAACTTTAATGAAGTTACCATCTGCCATGTTGTAAAGACTAGCTGAAGTCATTACAAATGAATAAGCGAAAATGGATGAAGGGTTGGGGGCAGGGCAAGGAGAGGGATAAAATATATTTATTACATCCTGAAATAAAATTCACCCTAAATGAGATCTTGGGTCAAGAGCACAGTTAATATTTTACACAAATACAGAGGAACAGTTATGGACTAATCACCCAAGGTTGAATTTAGTAGTGTTTGACATTGTATTTTTTTTTTAAAGTTGCAGAAGCAAAATAAAATCAAGATCTTTTTCACTCTGGGCATAAATCCATCATTTCTGTAGCACAAGACAAATTTTAAAAATGTTACGAGTCAAAATGGTGTTTTAAGTACTCGTACACAGTACTGATAAAGAGAACAAGTATTGATTTATTAAAGCCCTAAAAAACCTCAAATTTGTACTCAAAACATTTTGGGCAAGTAAAAGATGCCCTGATTCAGCCAGTAAATGCCGAGCAACAGCCAATCCAAGCAGCAAGAGGGAAACAATACTTCAGTAGCTTCCTTTTAAGTAACCACTAGCTCTTGAATGCAGGTTTAAAAACATGCAAGGCTGAAAAATAATATCTCCATAGTATTTTAATGAACGGCATGATAAGCAAACATGACCATTTAGTAAAAGTGACTACGGGGAAAATTAGTTTTGGCAGTCACGTTATGGAAGTGTACAGGAGGGAGATGGATCAGCTTGTTGAATGGTGTAACAACAACCTTACACTCAACATCAGCAAAACCAAAGAGATGATTGTGGACTTCAGGAGATCAAGACCCAGTCTTCATCGAGAGCTCAGTAGTGGAGAGAGTCAAGTACTTCAAATTCCTGGATGTCAACATCTGTTCTGGAGCCTCCATGTTGATGCAATCGCAAAGAATGGCTCGCTAACGGCTACACTTTGTGAGGCGTCTGAGGAGATTCGACATGTCACCGAAGACTCTCGAAAGCTGGTTATATCAATGTGGAGAACATTCTGGCTGGTATGGAGACGCCAACTCTCAGGGGCAAGAATAAACTCCAAAAGGTTGTTAACTCAGCCTGTGACATCGCAGGCACCAGATTTCATTCATCTACACGAGGCAGTATCTTTAAAAAAAAAAGCAGCCTCTATCCTCAAAGACCCCCACCACCCAGGCCATGCCCTCTTCACTCTGCTACTATCGGGGAAAGGTACAGGAGCCTGAAGACAAGCACTCAGCAGCTCAAGGACAGCTTCTTCCCCGCTGCCATCAGATTCCTGAATAATCAATTAACCAAAGACACTGCCTTACTTTTTGTGCACTTTTTAAAAAATATATAATGTTGTAAGATGGTTATAACATGCATGTTTGCTCTCTGGTGCTGCCATAAAACACCAAACTTCATGACTTGTTCAAGACAATAAATCCTGATCCTAACAAGAACTAATGCGCATACACAAACTTTTGAATTTAATATTATGGGAGCTTGTTCATATCTTGGGATGTCTATGGGTCAAGCATTCACAACCAGGAAGCTACCTGTGTTTAGGCAAAAAAGCTTGGGCTTGATTTTTTAAGGTGCAAGATGTCTGAGTGCTTTATGAAAAGTCAGTGATTTTCCAATCAGTACATCCAGTTGTTTAAACGATAATACCATCAAAGGTCAGAGGTTTACAGCAACACATTATGGACACATTTTTGCCATAAACCTCCTCCATATTCCTCTTGAAAAATAATGATCCTGTTAGAAGTTTTCTCCAAGCAACAGGAGTTAATGCACTAAAATAATACCACCTATTTTTGTCACCTGTAGTCTGTAACAGTGAGAAATGACAAACTGAACAATCCGCTGGAGAAATCCAGTGGGTCAAGTAGCAGTGAGAGAAAAAAAATGGTGATTTTTCAATCTTGATAAAGCATTTTTGCTCCAAATGGGAGCCTTTTCTTTCCCATTGCTGCTGCTTGACCCGAGTTGCTCCAGCAGATTGGGTTTAGCTTCTGATTCCACCTCCTGCAGTCGTCTTTGTGCCTCCATTGAACAAAGAGATGCTGGACAATTTCTCCCCAGGAATGCTGCCTGACCCACGGAGTTCCTCCCTTATTTCAATGTTTGTTCAAGAGTCCAACCAATACAGTCTTTGTGTTTTGCTGCTCGACAACACTGCCTTCCTGGTTTTACAATTCAAAACTTCACCTTGCTAAAGATCTGGGGCGACAATATTACAATAAGTTTTCTAGAAATTTGGATGCACAGCTTACATATTCTTATTAGGCAAAACAAAGCAGACGAGCATTGGTAACACTTACCCATTTCAAAAGTAAATGCAGTTTGTCTAACAAAAATCCAATCATTTATGTAGGACTTCTCAGAAATTATTCATCTTGATAGTTTTAAAAGGTTATTGGATTTTATCTGACAAATCCAAATGAACAAGTTATTTAATGTTAAACAACTTACCTTATCAAACTCCATTCTAGCAGAAATCAGCCTGACAATAGCAGATATGGAATCCAAAACTACAAAATTTAAAACTGCAAATTTTGATTCTTCTACAGATTAAAATTAGTTCCATTACGGTAACCAATGCATTACTGTGGACAAATTTGGCCACTTTGGGAGCCGCAGTGGGGATAATTACAACCAATATCAGAAAAGACACTTGGGATGTAATTGAAGCAATGGAAACCTAGTGGAATTAAATATGACAAAGAAATTAAAATCCTGGAGATTTTGCTGTTGTTTGTTAAATAACTCCAAAGCCACTGAAGAAAAATGCATAATACTGATCTTGAACAGCTATTTTATAATCTGAATGGTAAAGCTCTTTGCCACTGAACACAATCCATGTCTCTACTGCCATAGATTCAGTTGCACAATATTAAATAAACTGAATGCACTGCCCAAGTTATATCAAATGCATGACAATTTCACACTACCAACAAAAGAAATTGTCACTCAGTTGCCTGGAGATTGAAATGTCAGCACCCAGTGAACCTAGGGCCAGTTATATTCTATCTTTTATGCATACACCATGCAATCACAAGGCAAGGCTCATATTTAATACTCATCCCTGACTTCAATTAAGGTGATAAGGGCCATCTTTCCCCAATCACTGAAGTCCTAAAGATAAAGGACTCTCAAGAAATCGCCAAGATCTGCTCAAATACTTAAGCAATCAACATTAATTGTTCCTAAATTAATAAGTACCAGTAAATCATGGAATCTCCAGCAGTAACATACCAGAAACAAATATTCACATTCCCTTTGAAAAATATTGTCCACACTTTTATCCTCCTTTCAAATTAAAAGCTACTCAAAATCATTTTGTATTTTAAAAATCACCGTAGATATAAATATCATGCACCCAATTCTATTCCACTGATAAGATTTGAAACCAGTTTTCATTTTTTTTTTAAATCAATGTTTTAAGTAAAATACAGCTTTTAACAAAGAAACCATACAAAATCAAGGAATGCCCATAATATAATGATAGTTCGGTACTACAACTTAAAGCATTCTTATTTTCTGATAGGCTGGAGGGGGAAGCATAATCAAAAATTGCCATTTTTAAAAAAAATTTGAAAACCCAAATTCTAGTACTGGTTACATTTACAGTATGTATTGAGGGTTATTGAAAAATACTTGGCACAGCAGAAACAACTAAAAGTTATTATCATAGTCACACACCACCAACCAAGCAGGTTATACCAAAACAAATCACAGCAGCTAATGTGTTCCACATTTTAATTAAAGTGCCATATTTTAATTTATATTGTGTTTAAAATGCACAAAGTGTTCAAAATCTTGTGTTCTTCACAAAAAAAGCTCTTTCAAATGAAAAAGTGCTCTGATCGACAAGATCCTTTGATGTTACAATCTTTAAAAGGCAACATTAGCATTTGTCAGTGTTCATTGTTAGGATTTCCTCATTCGTCTAGGCAGCAATTTATTACTTAAAATTTTCCACAAACCGAAATAGTGTAAGTATGGTAATAAATGGCTCCTGAACTGTGTGGCAAAAAATGCATTACAACAGTAAGGTATTTTGAATTGATGCCATCATTCAAATACCTCAAAGAAGCACTTGCAGTGCAAAGACATCCTGATTCTATCTGTCTGCAAGGCCAAAATGCAGACCCCGATGAAGAGCTCAAACACAAAATGTTGGTTATGCATGTTTATCATATAAAGTACACCGAGTCCAAAGCTTCTCCAGCATTGTTTTTACTTCAACCAGTGTCTGCAGATGTTTGTATTACTCAATGTAGATTCAGAAACTTATCTGGATGTGCCAACTCAAAACTAGAAATTATTCAATAACGCCATTCTCTCCAAAATCATTTCAATTTGATTTACATTTTCTGAGCATGTTAACAAATGCATCAGGCACAACTGAAGACAGTGAAGCGCTGGTAACATATTTACTCACGCAAGACTGGATCCACCAATGGTTATTAGAGAGGAAAAAATGCTTATCATTTTGATCAGAGGCTTTTAAAGCACAGCATGTTGCTAGGAATTTGGGGATGGCCTCCTACTGAAAACTTAAGGTCTCGGCCTCTGAGCAACTGCATGTGTAGTTATTTTTTTTTATTGTCATTGGTATTCTAAATTACATCCCTCAACATAAAATGAGGAAATAGGGATGACTGGACAATGTTTTAATCTCCTACCATATTGTTCTTTCTGCACACGAATTTACAAGATTGACACCACCATTAATCAGTTCGAAGCCCAGTTATCACTAATTATGCAGAAATAGTTTCCTTACGAAGCCATGCTCCAAAATTCAGACGAGACCCACAGAATTTCAATTCATTTCTAAGGTCCACATTCAAAGTGATTTTTAAAATATATTTTATACATATGCCTGAAATGCAGGGCCAGAAGTGGTGGAAGTAGATATAGACATTGTGCAGGCAGATATGCCATTTAATTTAGGAAAATGGTCAGCACAGATGTGGGCCAACAGGCCTGTTCCTACAGTGGCATTTACTACAAAGTCACCAACTTCCATAACCACCTTGATGACACTTTACAAGGATACCATCCTTTCCTCCCAGCTTCTCCATCTTCACTGTATCTACCCTCAAGGTGTGGCCTTCCATTCCAGGACATCTGAAATATCCTCTCAAGCAATACAGACATCTCCCACATAGTTCCATTCTATCCGCCTTAAGAGCAGGGAGAGGGTTCCTCATCCTCACCTTTCACTACATTCCAAATTCAGCAAATCAACCTGTCATTAGCACTGTGATTCCCTATTATTACTAGCTCCCGGTTTAGTAAAATAGGTTTATCACTAAGGGATAGTACAGACTGAATGGACAGTTAACATTTTACACAAGCCACAGCCCAGCGATAATTCGATTCATTGGAAGAACTAAGGGAAGGCTTGTCACAGTCTGTTCCAGAATTTGTACATTTGCAAAGACACTGATTTTGCAAAGGAGAAACATTCTGACAGCTGAAGAGAAACCAGCTTTTTGAAGTAGTCTTCTGGCCAGCCATTTTTGTGAAATTCAGAGCAAACCATGCTCTGTGAATGACTGGGCCTTTTCAGCTGAACTGTGCCAGGAAGGTCTTTTGAGAAGCAAAGTGCTTCATTTTGATTGTGACTAACAGTGAAGGTACTTGGAGAGACTAGTGCCAGGGTCTTGGAAGCTTCATGGAGGCCGCCCAGTTGCCTACAAAGTTGCCTTCTTGCCTACAAAAAGACCACAAATGTTGTGACTCCCACAGCTCATGTGGATGGAGATTTCTTCAAAGGCAACACAAGAAGAAATGGGGAGTCTGTAGCAGCAAGTCTTCCCATCAGTTCAAAATGAATTGTGGGATTCACTCACACACACATTTGTTCTTACACCTCCTCCCTGGTCTCCATCCAGGAGCCCAAATAGCCCTCCACAGGAGGCAGAAATTCACAAGCAGTTTCTTTAACCTCATCTACTGCATTCACTACTCCCAATGTAGCCTCCAACCCATCATTAAAGTCGCAGAGCATCTGCATTCTGTCTGCAATGGCCATCTTGAGCTCCTAGCTGCATGCCATTTCAACTCATCTTGCTAAACCAACCAGTCTGTCCTGGCCCTTCTTCACTGCCTGATTGAGGCTCAACACAAATTAGAGGAACAGCTCCTCATATTCTGCCTGAGCAGTCTATAGCCCAATGGTTAGAAAATAGAATGTTCTAATTTCAGGTAGTTAGTTCCTGCTATACTTCTGCTCTTCTTCGTTCCTCCACCCAGTCTCATCTCCCCTCTGCTTTGGTTCTAGCCCCCCTCCACCCCATTTTCCCCACTGGATCCTTGAGCTCCTCTAGCTCCCCTTCTCTTCAGTTTCATCTGGTCTCACGTGTCTCATCAGATTCTAGCATTAGCAGTCTTTATCTTCTAAATTACCCATTTCAGAAATGAATCATCTTCCTGCACCTGACCCCCTTTGTCTTTCTTGCCTATCATGCTTCTCCTCGACCCGGTGCACCAATCCCACATGGGGCCCCAGCCCCACCCTACCCTCTACACGAGCTTCTGTTCTCCCTATCCCCAGTCTTGAAAATGTGTTTTATCTTGAAATGTCGACCACTTTTTCCCCCCCACTGATGCTGCATGACCTGATGAGTTCCTCCCACAGATTGTATTTAGCTTCACATTCTGGCCTACGTCTTCAACCTATCATGTCTTTGCTCACCTATCCATACAAATTCCATTTACCAGCACGGCCTGTTGCCTTTTTGTGCCATGGAATACTCGCCTCGATTATTGTGGGCAGTAGAAAGCCTTCAAAAATACGGTTTTCATACAGGATTTCTGAAAAATTTAGAGCTCCAAAATGATTAAACATATAGACAAAATGAAACAGGAAGAGCCAACTGAGAAGCAAGATAAACTCAAACAAGTACAGAGAACTGAAAAAAGGAATAACAAAAATAATAATTGTTAAGTTAATAAAGCCAAAAAGTCCCTTAAGCAACTAACATATAATGAAGGGCTAGTTAAGGGAAGGGATGGAATCTTTTAGTCAGAAAAGATGACAATCTTATGAAGGCAGATGACATCAACAGAGATACTTACATCTTCAATAAAGAGGATGTTGTTAATGTGATAAAGCTGACAGCAGGGAAATTGGACATAATGCAGAGATAAATAGAAAGCAATGCAAAAGGTTCAAAGCACTTAAGTCACCCATTCTCCATCCTCAGTTAAAGGGACAGAGATAAAAGAAGATCTGATCACAGGATTTCAATCCTCCTCAATGTTAACTCAGAACCAGCAGAATGGAAATCTTACACAACTGCTCAAAACAGGAAAAGGGGCCAGCCCAGCATTTTGTAAACAGCCTTACATTTTTATTACATAAATCAAACGCTGGTGTTGAAAGCGTCGTTTGGGAAAAATATGGGCTAATGGCCATCATCATGGTTTTATTAAAGGAAAGACATTTGCTTAATTAGAGATCCATTAAGCAGCAATGGGAGAGGATTGAGAAATGTCCTGGTTGTGTGTGAACTGTCAAAGCATTCAAATAACCTGGCAACATCAGAGTAACATGGACACAAAGTAGCTGAGAAATAAAGCAGAGTTCAGATGTGAAGTGTTTCTTTTGAGATCGTAGAAAGTAGTATCCGGTTGTTCCTGCAAAATTGGCATGGGGATCGCCTCTCTGATGCATGTAACAATTTGGACAGGTACACAGGACACAACTTAAAGGTTTACAAAACGCCAAACTCAAACAAAAACTTCACAGTGATAATTATAAAAACACAAGATGGTGTAATAATCAAGGTACATCGAATGTACAAAAGAGAGATATGATCCACTCTCTGCCCAACGAAACAATTGAGGCTGCTTCATTAAATATATTTAAGAGGGAATTAGATGGACTTTTGCAAAGTAGGGAAATTATGGAATAAAGGTAGGCAAATTGAGTTGAGTCCACACCCAGATCACTCCTGCACTTATTTCTTCGGTTCAGAAAGAAAGCAAGCAATTCTCCCCTTAGGCCAAGGTTTAAGGATAACAGATTTTTCATTGCTTTTGTGCATTCTGAAGCAACTACCTCCTTCATGGAATCTGCAGAATGCCCCAAATGGGTCAGTGGAATAAATAATTCTTAAGTGGCTCAATATAAAAGCAGGTACAGAGAAGAAGATACTCCCTATACCAAATTTATGAAGTCCGCAGGACAAGTTGAGAAGGCAGCTATTACTTTAGAAACAATCACCGCAGGAACATTGTTTCATTAACAAAGCCATGTAGCACAGAAATAAAATAGTTATGCACAAGGCTTTATAAAATAATAGTTAGATTGTAACTGGAATACTAGTCCAGTTCCTGGCACCACGCGATAGGATGTCTAGGCCTTTAAAGGGTATGGAGACAAGGTTTTCTAGCATGATACGAGGGTAGCCAACCAGTTCCATGGAGACCCTCAATGAAGCAAAATATTAAAATCCACAAAAAAGAATAATGGATATAATAAACAATGTCCCCAATCAGGAACATTTGGATTTTAATGCCTTAACACCATCATTCAAAATCAATTTTGAATTGGTGTAAAGCCACCCAGTCCCCACATTAGGAACTGCCAGGTTTTCAATCAAGTTGTAAATAAATTGCCAACTCAAATTCCAAGAACAGCACCGGTCCCAAAAATTCCAAGAATGTTATTTATCAACTTTCATGTGTTCACTGCTAAAATGCCATATGATGATAATCTGCCATTCCTTCCAAGTGTCAGCATGTGAAGTGACTCCTCAAAAACAGAGAAGTAATTCGGACTGCAGAACAAATCATTTCATACATCATGAACAAAGGTTACAGGAAAATTGATAGAGGACAAACACCAGCAGTTCTTAGAAATTTATTAATTTTTAAAATCAAGGCAAAGCCAGCATTTAACTATAATCGCCATCAAGGTCTCAAGGTCCCCCTTTGTGCTGTTGAGTTAGTAGTTTTAGACTCAAAAAATGAAAGACTGGCAACATGCAGCAAGATCTCCATTATCTGGCATTCAATCAATCGAAACTCAAACAACCAGTGCCTCCCCCCTCCAAAAAACCCAAGGCACTAAATAAATATATTTTTTTTAAGTAAGAATAAATAAAGTTTTTAATAAGTTCAAAATTGTAAAAGTAAGTGCTTTCCGAAGCAACACACCACCTCTTGGGAGCAAATATTTTGCCAGCGGAGCACCCTGGTCGTGCCCCACCTGCAGCAGCTGCTTGAATAAAGTTTCAATAAAGTGTGTTTGAATTAAATGGCAGCCTCTAGGATGAAGAACCGGCTGATGCCACTCTTTGCTGGGACAACTCTCCCAAAGTGTCTCCCTTTATTGGTATTAAGTATATTAGTAAGGCTTTATCTATAAACTTGGAGGTGTGGGGGTGGAGGGAATGGTTAGCATATCAGAAAGTGCAATGCTAGTGTAGGGCTTAGGAATAGGGTTCAAAATTAAAGGACTGCTGCACTGAGGGCCTGACCAAGAGAGGAGAGAAGGCGAGCCAGGTTGCCAGTGCGAGTGCGGTTATGCTGAGGGCCTGACCAGGACAGTGGCATGGAGGCAATCTGGGTTTCCAGCATGAGGATGGTTACACTGATGGTCTGACTGGGACAGTGGTGTGGAGGCGAGCCAGGTTGACAGCATGAGGACAGTTGCGCTGAGCATGACTAGGACATTGGAGTGGAGGCGAGTTGGGTTTCCAGCGCTAGGACGGCTGCACCAAAAGCCTGACTGGGACAATGGAGTGGAGTTGAGCTGGGTTTCCAGTGCAAGGACTGTTGCGCTGAGGGCCTGACTGGGACAGTGGTGCAGAGGTAAGCCACGTTGCCAGTGAGAGGATGGCAACCAGGACAGTGGCGTGGAGGCGAGTCGGATTGCCAGTGCGAGGATGGTTGCGCCTAGGGTCTGACTGGGAAATTGGCGTGGAAGTGAGTCAGGCTGAACTGAGGAAATGACCAGGACACCAGGATAAAGAGCCTGTCGAAGCTGCTCAGGCATCTCTCCCAAAGCGTCTCCCTATCCCTGCCTAGTAAGGGTCCATATCTTAGTGTTAGGTAAATTAGTAAGGCTTTATCTATAAACTTGGGTAAGAAGGTTAATTATGAAGACAGCATAGCAGTTCACACAACAAACACTGTTACAGTACCAGCGACTGGGATTCAAATTTAAGTCTTGTAAGTTACAGGAATTACTTTGAGTGAACTTTACATAATTAAAAGACTACAATACTGATTTTTTTTTCTAAAAACTTTACATTTCCACTGTCTGCCTTTTAAAGACTATTCTTAATGCAGGTGTATTAGTTAGGCTTTTTAAAGAGGGAGTCTCCAGTCATCCAGAAAATTTGCATTTCCAGTATCTGCGATCCCCATAGGTGCTGGATAATGGAGATTTTACTGTATTTCCAAATTGGATTTGCATGCATATTGGAGGGGATGTGCAAGTAACAGGAATCCCATGACCTTAATGTCTTTAAGCTTCTTGATAGTCAAGAACAGAACTTTGGGAGGTGTGGACAGAATAACCCATGGGAATTTGCATTTGTAGAAGGTGAATAACTGCAGCCACTGCGCACTGGAGGAGCAAATTGGTGCTGTAGAGTGCATACCAATGAAGGCAGCTGCCATTTTCTGGATGTTACAAGTTTCGAGCACAGCTCAAACAAGAAGAGAATATTCCATCAGCCCTGACTTGTGCCTTGTAAATAATGGAGAGCTTTAGAGTGTCAGGAAGTTAAATCACTCACTGCAAGAGACCCAACCTCTGAACTTATCTTGTGGTCACAATATTAACATGGTTAGTCCAATCCAAGGGCTTAAAAACACTCAGCAGAGAAATAGGGAAATCAACATTTAAAAATTAGAGTTAAATAAGCAATTCAAAAGAACTTTGAAATCTCTTATTAAATTACTCCATTTTTTAAAAAATCTAACCTCAAGGGGTAATTTCATTCACCTTTTATGTTATGGTGAATCAAAATGTGATTCCTTACAAATGGTCTTTGTTAAAGGATGTAATTACACTAGGGAGACCGACCACACAAGGAAATCAGGATGTTGCCTAGATTGGTGGATGAGAATGATAGATAGTAAAACAAGCATGGCTTATTTTCAATAACGCACAAGAGAGTTAGAGTTATACAAAATTACGAAAGTCAGACAGAATCTTTTCCCCCATGGTCGTGAGTAACAAAGCAAGGGACACGTTCAAAGAGTGAAACACCAAAGTTTGCAGACGCTGTGATTATATGGAAAAAAAATCTTGGAGGAACTCAGCAGGTCTTGCAATGCCCAGAGGAGGCAAAGATATATAATTTATGAAGGAGGGCTCAGGGCTGAAACTGTTATACATCTTGACCTCCTCTGGATGCTGCGAGACCTGCTAAGTTCTTCTAGCATTTGTATTTTGAACAAGTTTAATTAGATAAATTTTAAATATAATACAAGGGAAAACCTTTTTTTTTTAAAAGGACAGTGGATATCATCCAAAATGCACTGTCAGAAAAGCTGGAACCAGATATACTGCACTGCATTTTGATTAGCACTAGACTAGCCTGGGCATAAAAGGGATATAGACCTCGTGCTCAAAGGGGATTAGTGAAGATGAGCAAAACTGTCAGCACGAATGTTGGAGGCCAAATAGCCCACTTCTGTGCTGAAAACTTCTACTCTAAAAATAGTTAACATAAAATCCATTGTGAAGGGTGGCAATGATGTCAAATAAAATAGAACACAACGTGTCATTAAGAAGTCAGCGCACTACAGGAGTTGCAAGTTAAAATCCAAGCCAAGCCTAGTCCCTTATAACCACCCATCATCTCCGTTGTCGCCATGCAAAATTAGATGTACTTGCTTTTGTTTGCCATCAACTTATTGGGGAAAAAACTTCCACTCATTATAAACAGAAAGAATATACATAATTAAGTGCAACTCCATTTGTGGTACTATTTTGGAAGCTGAGCAATTTGTTACTGTGAGGCAAAGTTATAATAAATCTATTGTTTTTGAAAGAATCCCACAATTTAATGAAGCAACCTGCATCATCCCCAGATCAAATTTTTAGTTCATAATGCCTGGGAAAATACTCAAATTTACGAACTTAAAATATTTTTGTGTCTAAATACACTGGATGCCACATCTACCCTGAATTAGAGAATTTGCACTTATTTGGTACAGAAATCACATACTATTCAGATTTATTGGCAATATTTCAACTATTCAAACCTACTTATATTTTGATATTAAACTGGCAAAATACCCAGAAATTCATTACAAAAATGCAAACTTTTATTGGCAATTCTTGGTCTTTACAAAACTGCATTCAGCACAGTGACATGCCCTTTCAGCCTATGAACCCCCAGTACATTTTGATGGGCGGGAGGAAACCGGAGTACCCAAAGGAAACCCATGCAGACACAAGGAGAATGTAGAAACTTCTTACAGACAGCGTAGGGATCGAACACTGTCAAGACTCATCAACAGCCCTCAATAAAGTGCACTTTTTTTAAAAAAAATGACATAACTGAAGTTAACCCTTCTGACATAAAAAGGAATTCACAAGCTGAGAATTAAATCGTGTTTAATTTTAAACGTCTCTGCAATACAAGGCATTAAAATAAATAACTAAAAACATCAAAAATAATTGTGTTCATAGTTAGCGCATGCTAGTATAGCGCCAGTGACCCAGGGTTGAATCCAGTGCTGTCTGTAAGGAGCTTGTACTTTCTTCCCATGTTTGTGTGGGGTTTCCCCCCCACCAATGGTTTCAGTTTCCTCCAATCCTATGAAAAGTATGGATTTGTAGGTTAATTGGTGTACTTGAGCAGCACAGGCATGTGGGCCAGAAGGGTCTGTTACTGTGCTGTACCTCTAAATTAAAATTAACAAAATTCACAATTTGTAAAGCAATTTTTAACAAATGTATTCTGTCCGCCATCAAAACGATTAGGATCCCAGTGTCTGGTCTTCCCAGGTGCTGAGCTGAAGCTAGATCCTCTCTTTAGGAAAATCACCACTCATTGGGCCCATCACTAAGTTTTGCAATGGAACGGACAACTCATACTTCACAATGTCTCAAATTTCTACATTTGAGAATCAGTATCCTCTGCCAAGTAATCACAACAAGCATTGGTGTGATCATACAACAACTCTGAATTGCCCAACTCAAGATTAGAAAATAAAACTTGTTCCCCCAGCTTTGATACAAGAAATCCAAAATTTGGATTGGCAAGATGTTATTAGCTTATTATTTGGAATAACGTCAATTTCAGCATTAGGAAAAATACTTTGTTCAAGGTTTAAATGCTGCTTTCAGCATAATGTTTGAATCACATTTCTGGTCTTGTACTTCTCTTCCCCTTTTTTGGGGAAGATATTTTTCGAATCTTATCTTTAGTCCTTCATTTTAATGAGACCAAATACCATAATTGCTTCACTTGGATTAACTTTAAAAAAAAATTGTTTTTAAATATATACACAACTGCTGTGTTCAGGAAATTATTGCCATTTTCCCAGAACGCATGCTATGTAAAAAGGTCAGAACAGGAATGAAGGTGCCATTCCCGTTTCAATATTTTACCTCCTAGACCCCTAGTAAATTTCCCAGAATGCCTGCAGTCTAAAGTTAACTGCAGGCATTCCATGAACAGCATGTTAATGAATAGCATGTTATCAATGATGTGTATTGCAAGTCCTACTTCTTTAATTACCACAATTCAGGTATGCTGTCTTAACTCGCACAAGGAAACAGAGATAGAGTTTTGGTTATTCGTGTGTGAACGACGAATGCCAAGACCTCGGACATTCTTCCCTTATTGCTAGATGTTCAACTGATGAAATGGAAAGATGCTGTCCCTCCTATTCATACTGATATGATGGCATATTTAACTTGGGGGAAAAAAAATCAGATGTCTACTAATGTAACAGGTTTGATTTTTTTTTATTTATGGGGTCCCTTTATCAACTATTTTCATAATTTATATTATTCAGATATTGTTTTGTGATTTTAGTCCTCTCTACATGGTAGTAAATTATATGCAACTGCCAACAACTTTGGAAGGGAAGGGGGTAGATTTTGTAGAATAGTAATACCTTTTTTGTCTTTTTCAATTTGCCCTTTTATTTGTTTAATTGCACGGTATACTTTGTCTTTCTTTTAGTCTGTTTGTTAAAGTAGTTTGTTTATATATAATTTTTTTCTACATAATTGCTACACCTGTATCTTCCTTTTTATGTGCTTACTGTTTATGGCTTTTACTTGTTTATTACTAATTAAAACTAATAAAAATATTCAAAAAATACAATGTTTTTAAAGTAGATTCATTTGTTCATGTTCAATTTTTTTTCCCCTGAAGTAAATATACCTGATGACAAGTCAACATTTTCCTGCCACATTGTTTTCTCCATAACCCTGCCTCAAAATTCAGCCAGCAATTTAGACCTGCCCTTATTAATTATGATATTAACATTGAATGTCCTACATTTAGTGTTCACAAGTCAACTTGCTATAGGCTTGCATTTGGAACAGAACCATCCCTTTCTGGGCTCAAATTTTGTTGGGATACTTCCAGTTTGCACAGCTTTCAACAAAGTGATATAATCAGATACTTATGAAACACCAAACTCTAAAACAAATGGTAGATAAATAGTTAGCAAAGAACTGAAAAGATTAAAATATTATCCAGAGCAGAGGCAGCCAACCTTTTAATTTTTAATTTAGACATACAGCTTGGTAACAGGCCATTTTGGCCCAAGAGTAGGTACCAGGATGTATATTAATTGGGCGGCATAGACTCATGGGCCGAAATGGCCTGTTACCTAAAACTTAAGATGCTGGCCACCCCTGATTCCAGAGTATAAAATAACAATACACTCCACTTATCAAAGTGTAAGAACACAACCTCTCTGCAGTCAAATAATCAAGTTAACTGCTTTATCTGGAGTTGCTTTATTTTTTAAGAATTTCTTTCCATTTATTCACCAGCTAAGGGGATCACTGGCTAAGCCAGCATGAGACTTAACCAATTCTAAGTTACTGAATGATCACTTCTACAATGCAGAGGATGCTAATGTTTTATTCTGCCAGGCTCCCAAGTTCCTTCATACAGAATTGTTGATACTTTAGTGCCTGTGGAGCTACCTACCTTATACATTCATGTAATGGTCGAGATTTTATGGACCAACTTTTTGGGAAAAATTGGGAGGGGGGGGTCAACTTTTATACAGGTCATACTTATGACCGTGGTAAGTATCTGCGTCGTTCAAGGCGTCAAGAGCTCAAATGGATGGGACTGGATGGCAAGTCTGTGATCAGGGCATCGGGAGCTCAGGTGAGCGGGGCTGATGAGGCGAGGATCCACCCTCAGGGTGCTAGGTGCTCAGGTGGGAGAGATCAGGTGGCAAGTCCATATTCCGGCCATCAGGAGCTCTGCTGGGCAGGCAGTCAGGGAGAGGATTTGCAGGTGGGAGTTGGGAGCTCAGATGGGTGGGTGGTCAGAGGCCAAAAATAAAGTGGGGGGGGGGGGAGGTTGACTTTTTACACGAGTATACACGGTATACAATATCCACATCACAATGCCATAGCTTGGGCCTATCTATCTCCAGTCTTCTGGT
Source organism: Narcine bancroftii (assembly GCF_036971445.1). Lineage (NCBI taxonomy): Eukaryota > Metazoa > Chordata > Chondrichthyes > Torpediniformes > Narcinidae > Narcine > Narcine bancroftii. The sequence continues at coordinate 19,363,886 of NC_091478.1, forward strand.
CTGCAAATTCAGTAACGTGCAACACAAAACTGCTAATTACATCTTAAGTTGTAAACAAGGCTAAAATTCATAAAATGTATTTAATTTATTTTTTAATTAATGGAGACATTATTGGAAATATTTTTGCTGCACTGGAAATTCAATAGCCACTAATGCCTAAAATGATTTTCTCCATTATATAATCCAGTTATGCAAATTTCATTGCCAGTATCAGTGAAAGGCATTCAAATCAAATTTGAGCTCCAAGTTCTTTATATATGTTATCAAAATACTCATTCATGACTGGATTTTGAAACAAGCTTATGGAGTTTAGCTCTTGAACCACAGCACAGTTCCTGCAGCAAAACGAACTGCAAATGGTGTCAGACAGGTGGGGTTCCAGGAATTTGACTGAGCAACAAAGAACAGTAATAATGTTCCAACTCAGATGGTCTGAGTGGCACTCCCAACATAAATGCCTTATTTGTCTTTCCATGTGGCAGAAATCACAGTTTTAGAAAGTGCAATTGAAGCATCTTTGCTAAATTACTTTCATGCATCTTGCCATGCCACTATGAATATTTAAAAGGCACTGACTGGGATTCCATTAGACTAGTCTTGGACTCGTGCACCTGAAGTTGATGGAAAGGTTTAAGAGTTGCTTGCTGCAGAAAACCCAGCCTTATTACATGGTTCTTCCAATTAAAAAAACCTATAAATCATCTTCCATCTGCCCCCAGAAAAAAAATCTCCTGCATCTTAAAGTAATGTCATTGATCAAGGCCGTGATTATGCAGAAAAACCTATGAATTAATTACCCTCTACAGGAGCTTTATTGAGAGCATCTGAGCCAGCTGCATCACAGTGTGGTGTGGTTGCTGCAGAGAAATGGATCGAAGGTCAATCCACAGGATCATAAGAATGACAGAAAGAATCACTGGAGTCTCCCTTCCCCCCCACCATCGACATGATCTACCAGGAACGATGTCTGAAGAGGGCGTGCAAATTAATTTGAGGACCCCTTCCACCCTGCACACAGCATCTTTCACTGCTCCTGATGGGAAAGAGGTACAGGAGTATCAAAGCCAGTACCACCAGACTGAGGAACAGCTTCTTCCCACAGGCAGTGAGAATGCTGAATGACCAAAGGAACTGCTCACACTAACCACTTGTCCTGCATATGTATTGTTTGTAAAGTCTGGCTGTGTGTCCGCTTGTTTCACAGAGGACCAGCGAAAGCTGTTTCACCAGGTTGTACTTATGAAATCAGATGACAATAAATATGATTTCTATCACCCCACTTCTATTTGGTGCCGAGGTTTTGCTGCGTAAAGCGCAGAATGCACCATGGGCCAAAGAATTTAATGAAGCAGTAGGCACCATTTCTGACCCCCTGATGAATGAAAGGTTGTTGATGAAACAGCTAAGGGTGGTTGGGACAAGGACACTGATTAATAATTTATTCAATATCCTGGGGCTACTATTGGCCTCCAAATGCCAACTAAACTACCTCCCCATGAGCAAGAGATAATAGCCTCTTTGTGGTGTCTGTTTTAAAATACTATACCTCAAAAGTATAAATGCAGTCATGTACAAAATAATTACGTCTGTGCCATTTGAACCAGAGAACACCACAGCACAGAAAGAGGCCCCTTCAGTCCTTCTAGTCTGCCAAACTTTTTTTGGCTCATCCCACTGACCTGCATCCAGTTCAAAGCCCTCCACATCTTTCCCATCCACGTACCTGTCTATGTTCTTCATAAATGTTAAAATTGAGCCCGCATTTACCACTTTATCTGGCAGCTTTTTGCACAATCCCACCACCCTGTGAAGAAGTTTCCCCTAAACTTTTCCCCTTTCACTCTTAACCCATGTCCTCTGGTTTGTATCTCACCTACCTTCAGTGGAATAAAAGCATATCTACATTTATTCTCTCTATCCCCTGCTATTTTAAATACGTCCCTTCAATCGTCTATGCTCCAGGGAACAAAGATAAGTTAAGCAAATGGGCAAGGCTTTGGCAGATGGATAACAACATTAGTAAATGCGAGATCATCCACTTTGGAAAGAAAAATAGATAGGAATATTATAAAAACCGTGAAAAATTGCACAATGCTATGGTGTTGAGAGACCTCAAAGTAGCTGAATACAAACTGCAAATGTTATATTTGATATCCATCCCTCTATGGTATCATTAACAATTTGAAAAAGGAGTTGAAATAGTATAGATCTGTACAATAGCTGGTGTAGAGGGAGTCTTAAAGGAGACTAGAGTTCATGTCTTTGTGCCTTTTTTTACTCATGGAGGAGGCTGGGACATTGATGCAACATTCAGGAGCTGTGGCTACTGGTGCCATGATGTCATACATGTGCACCAAGCAATGGCTGACTTCTGTTTCCCAGAACAGTTCCAGATGTGTGGGGGAAATTCTTTGGCTTGGCTTCGCGGACGAAGATTTATGGAGGGGGTAAATGTCCACGTCAGCTGCAGGCTCGTTTGTGGCTGACAAGTCCGATGCGGGACATGCAGACACGGTTCCAGGGGAAAATTTGTTGGTTGGGGTTGGGTGTTGGGTTTTTCCTCCTTTGCCTTTTGTCAGTGAGGTGGGCTCTGCGGTCTTCTTCAAAGGAGGTTGCTGCCCGCCGAACTGTGAGGCGCCAAGATGCACGGTTTGAGGCGTTATCAGCCCACTGGCGGTGGTCAATGTGGCAGGCACCAAGAGATTTCTTTAAGCAGTCCTTGTACCTTTTCTTTGGTGCACCTCTGTCACGGTGGCCAGTGGAGAGCTCGCCATAGAACACGATCTTGGGAAGGCGATGGTCCTCCATTCTGGAGACGTGACCCACCCAGCGCAGCTGGATCTTCAGCAGCGTGGACTCGATGCTGTCGACCTCTGCCATCTCGAGTATTTCGACGTTAGGGATGAAAGCGCTCCAGTGGATGTTGAGGATGGAGCGGAGACAACGCTGGTGGAAGCGTTCTTGGAGCCGTAGGTGGTGCCGGTAGAGGAATTAAGGGTAGGGTAAACGGCCACTGTTCTGCTGCACATTGAGCTGCTGGTGCCAATGAGCGGCCCCGAAGGCCAAAGTGTCCTGGTGAGGTGCCGGAGACTAGAGGGGCTGTCGCAGCCTGTCCTGGCCACCCCAACAGCGCAGCCGCCCCTCCCGAGGGGATCATGAAGAAAAGTGAGATGGGTCGTGATGTCATCATGATGTCATCAGCCCACCCCTAGCCAGCCACTTGCAGCAGTAGTACATTCATGATGCGTGGCGGAGTATTCTGCTCCACCGCTGACACTACCTCGGAGAGGAATGGAGTCAGCACCTTTGAGCCGATCACGGAGCATTCAAGAAGGCAAGTTTTCCGACATGTGGGCAGAGAATCTCTGCCTTTATATTCAGATTTTTTATTTGCTTTATGAAAAGGCCTTTTGACAGCACCAATTCTGAGTGCGATTGTGGAGATGGGCCTTTCAAATTGCCTTGTAAAATGGGGTTAACCACGCAATTTTCTTGGAATAGGGCTATTTGAAAGGGCTGAATCAGGCAAGCCTCGTCAAAATCTACCCGGGTCCCAGACCAACCTGGGAGGTGGTCAGGGAACCCAGTAAAACTTAACTGGGTGTCCTCCTCCACCTATTTGAAAGGGGAAATAACTCACTCAGTTATTCTTGAACTTTAAACCTAAAGGGAACAGAAAGAACACAGAATTTGGCTGCGTGATGTGTCACTCACCACGCCATAGCAAAGTGGGATTCCCTTAAATTGGCAGGTTGGGATTTAACTGGTAAGTGAGGTTTCTGTTTGAAAAGTGCAGGAGGCACAAACTACCCAGTAATCTCGCCCGGGTCCCAGGAGGGCTACACAGGGACTGCTATTTGAAAGCACCGATTGATTGCTGCTGTTAGACAGGAAGGATCCAGTTGCCTCGATTCATAAGTATGGTATTGAAGACAGAGCTGTATTCCATTGCAGGCAAAATCTTCGCTAGGATTCTCCTAAATAGAATAATACCTAGTGTCGCCGAAAATATTCTCCCAGAATCACAGTGCGGCTTTCGCGCAAACAGAGGAACTACTGACATGGTCTTTGCCCTCAGACAGCTCCAAGAAAAGTGCAGAGAACAAAACAAAGGACTCTACATCACCTTTGTTGACCTCACCAAAGCCTTCAACACCGTGAGCAGGAAAGGGCTTTGGCAAATACTAGAGCGCATCGGATGCCCCCCAAAGTTCCTCAACATGATTATCCAACTGCACGAAAACCAACAAGGTCGGGTCAGATACAGCAATGAGCTCTCTGAACCCTTCTCCATTAACAATGGCGTGAAGCAAGGCTGTGTTCTCGCACCAACCCTCTTTTCAATCTTCTTCAGCATGATGCTGAACCAAGCCATGAAAGACCTCAACAATGAAGACGCTGTTTACATCCGGTACCGCACGGATGGCTGTCTCTTCAATCTGAGGCGCCTGCAAGCTCACACCAAGACACAAGAGAAACTTGTCCGTGAACTACTCTTTGCAGACGATGCCGCTTTAGTTGCCCATTCAGAGCCAGCTCTTCAGCGCTTGACATCCTGTTTTGCGGAAACTGCCAAAATGTTTGGCCTGGAAGTCAGCCTGAAGAAAACGGAGGTCCTCCATCAGCCAGCTCCCCACCATGACTACCAGCCCCCCCACATCTCCATCGGGCACACAAAACTCAAAACGGTCAACCAGTTTACCTATCTCGGCTGCACCATTTCATCAGATGCAAGGATCGACAACGAGATAGACAACAGACTCTCCAAGGCAAATAGCGCCTTTGGAAGACTACACAAAAGAGTCTGGAAAAACAACCAACTGAAAAACCTCACAAAGATTAGCGTATACAGAGCCGTTGTCATACCCACACTCCTGTTCGGCTCCGAATCATGGGTCCTCTACCGGCATCACCTACGGCTCCTAGAACGCTTCCACCAGCGTTGTCTCCGCTCCATCCTCAAAATTCATTGGAGCGACTTCATCTCCAACATCGAAGTACTCGAGATGGCAGAGGCTGACAGCATCGAGTCCACGCTGCTGAAGATCCAGCTGCGCTGGGTGGGTCACGTCTCCAGAATGGAGGACCATCGCCTTCCCAAGATTGTGTTATTTGGCGAGCTCTCCACTGGCCACCGTGACAGAGGTGCACCAAAGAGAAGGTACAAGGACTGCCTAAAGAAATCTCTTGGTGCCTGCCACATTGACCACCGCCAGTGGGCTGATATCGCCTCAAACCGTGCATCTTGGCGCCTCACAGTTCGGCGGGCAGCAACCTCCTTTGAAGAAGACTGCAGAGCCCACCTCACTGACAAAAGACAAAGGAGGAAAAACCCAACACCCAACCCCAACCCACCAATTTTCCGCTGCAACCGTGCCTGCCTGTCCCGCATCGGACTTGTCAGCCACAATCGAGCCTGCAGCTGATGTGGACTTTTACCCCCTCCATAAATCTTCGTCCGCGAAGCCAAGGCAAAGAAAATTCTTTGAACAGCAGTCCAACATAGATGTTCTTGGCCTCAAGGTGTTCTAGGGCAAAGTAGAGAGCTATGGAGAATGGATCTGATTGGCTAGTTGACAAACAAGACTGGCTGGTAGGCTGGTGTTGACACAAGTGATGGTATATATTCATCTCTCAACAGGCAGAGAGGAAAGAAAATGCATTAGGTTTCATTATTCTCTTTGGGTACTTGCCACATTCAAATTGGCTGCCAATCTTCCTGTCCTGCCACACACCAATGTGCAAACTACCCAAATCATTGTCAATTAAATACTGCTGATGTGCTGAAGGTAAGAGAGACCATCAAAATTCCTCCTTTCAACGTGAACGCAAGCTAGAGTACCAAGAGCAAGCACCAAACAAGGAAAATGTAGTACTTTATATATAAAAAAAACCATCTGTGCCTGAGCATAACTGATGACAGAGCAGACTCCAAATACAATATTTCCACATTACTTACATTCCAACAGCAGCATTGAGATGGCTGTGATCTACACATGTACTGAATGCCCATCAGGCTGACAAAACTGCTCATTAACATTTTTGAGTGAATTTGTGTTTTTTTTTTAAAAAGGCTTTCCATGTTAAAGCACCAAGAATAACTACTTTTAAATAGGGTTTGTGGCTAAGATTAGCATTGGTCATTAAGTACAGTTCCCAAAAAAATTAGGGAAGCAAAAAGGATAGTTCACAATGAGCTTGATCTGATAATACAAATACTTCATCTAGTAATATAAATGAGTTACTTAATTGTAATGCAATAACAGTGTTTCTCAAGCATGAGTGGCACAGTTAGCATTAATGGTTAGCGCAATGTCATTACTGCACCAGTGATCGGGACCGGGGCTTGAATCCTCATTCTCCCCATGTCTGTGTGGATTTTCATCAGGGCTCTGGATTCCTCCCACCATTCAAAACATACCAGGGGTGTAGGTTAATTGGGTGAATTTTGGCAGCACAGCCTCAGGCCGAAATGGCCTGTTACCATGCTGTATGTCTAATTTTTTTTTAAACTTCAAAAAATTTGAAGAGTCAATTATACCAACTATATTGAAGTTAGGCTCACATATTACAATAAATGCTTGATGACTGATTTGATTCCTATTTTACTAGTCAACATCTCAGATTGTTAATATAGTATATTTGGAAAATCAAATCAGTCATCAAGCATTTAACGTAATGCCATTTCCACTAAAATATGATTCAGTATTCATGTATTACTATTTCCAGCTCTTTTCTTTGGCTTGGCTTCGCGGACGAAGATTTATGGAGGGGGTAAAAAGTCCACGTCAGCTGCAGGCTCGTTTGTGGCTGACCAGTCCGATGCGGGACAGGCAGACACGATTGCAGCGGTTGCAAGGGAAAATTGGTTGGTTGGGGTTGGGTGTTGGGTTTTTCCTCCTTTGCCTTTTGTCAGTGAGGTGGGCTCTGCGGTCTTCTTCAAAGGAGGCTGCTGCCCGCCAAACTGTGAGGCGCCAAGATGCACGGTTTGAGGCGTTATAAGCCCACTGGCGGTGGTCAATGTGGCAGGCACCAAGAGATTTCTTTAGGCAGTCCTTGTACCTTTTCTTTGGTGCACCTCTGTCACGGTGGCCAGTGGAGAGCTCGCCATATAACACGATCTTGGGAAGGCGATGGTCCTCCATTCTGGAGACGTGACCCATCCAGCGCAGCTGGATCTTCAGCAGCGTGGACTCGATGCTGTCGACCTCTGCCATCTCGAGTACTTCGACGTTAGGGGTGTAAGCGCTCCAATGGATGTTGAGGATGGAGCGGAGACAACGCTGGTGGAAGCGTTCTAGGAGCCGTAGGTGGTGCTGGTAGAGGACCCATGATTCGGAGCCGAACAGGAGTGTGGGTATGACAACGGCTCTGTATACGCTTATCTTTGTGAGGTTTTTCAGTTGGTTGTTTTTCCAGACTCTTTTGTGTAGTCTTCCAAAGGCGCTATTTGCCTTGGCGAGTCTGTTGTCTATCTCATTGTTGATCCTTGCATCTGATGAAATGGTGCAGCCGAGATAGGTAAACTGGTTGACCGTTTTGAGTTTTGTGTGCCCGATGGAGATGTGGGGGGGCTGGTAGTCATGGTGGGGAGCTGGCTGATGGAGGACCTCAGTTTTCTTCAGGCTGACTTCCAGGCCAAACATTTTGGCAGTTTCCGCAAAGCAGGACGTCAAGCGCTGAAGAGCTGGCTCTGAATGGGCAACTAAAGCGGCATCATCTGCAAAGAGTAGTTCACGGACAAGTTTCTCTTGTGTCTTGGTGTGAGCTTGCAGGCGCCTCAGATTGAAGAGACTGCCATCCGTGCGGTACCGGATGTAAACAGCGTCTTCATTGTTGGGGTCTTTCATGGCTTGGTTCAGCATCATGCTGAAGAAGATTGAAAAGAGGGTTGGTGCGAGAACACAGCCTTGCTTCACGCCATTGTTAATGGAGAAGGGTTCAGAGAGCTCATTGCTGTATCTGACCCGACCTTGTTGGTTTTCGTGCAGTTGGATAATCATGTTGAGGAACTTTGGGGGACATCCGATGCGCTCTAGTATTTGCCAAAGCCCTTTCCTGCTCACGGTGTCGAAGGCTTTGGTGAGGTCAACAAAGGTGATGTAGAGTCCTTTGTTTTGTTCTCTGCACTTTTCTTGGAGCTGTCTGAGGGCAAAGACCATGTCAGTGGTTCCTCTGTTTGCGCGAAAGCCGCACTGTGATTCTGGGAGAATATTCTCGGCGACACTAGGTATTATTCTATTTAGTAGAATCCTAGCGAAGATTTTGCCTGCAATGGAGAGCAACGTGATTCCCCTGTAGTTTGAGCAGTCTGATTTCTCGCCTTTGTTTTTGTACAGGGTGATGATGGTGGCATCACGAAGATCCTGAGGCAGTTTACCTTGGTCCCAACAAAGCTTGAAAAACTCATGCAGTTTGGCATGCAGAGTTTTGCCGCCAGCCTTCCAGACTTCTGGGGGGATTCCATCCATACCTGCTGCTTTGCCACTTTTCAGTTCTTCGATTGCCTTATATGTCTCATCCAGGGTGGGTACCTCATCCAGCTCTAGCCTTAGGGGCTGTTGAGGGAGCTGGAGCAGGGCGGAATCTTGGACTGAGCGGTTGGTACTGAAAAGAGATTGGAAGTGTTCTGACCATCGGTTGAGGATGGAGATCTTGTCGCTGAGGAGGACTTTGCCGTCTGAGCTGCGCAGTGGGCTTTGGACTTGGGGTGAGGGGCCGTACACAGCCTTTAGAGCCTCGTAGAAACCCCTGAAGTCGCCAATGTCCGCGCTGAGCTGTGTTCGTTTGGCGAGGCTAGTCCACCACTCATTTTGGATCTCCCGGAGTTTTTTTTTTTTTTTTTTTTTTTTGGACTTCGCCCGGTCCGGGCGACGGTAGACGGCGGCGAGTCCGGGCACAGGGAGAGCAGCAGCGGCCCCGGCCCCGGTCCGGGCGAAGGGTAGACGGCGGCGGCCCCGATACGGGCAGGAGCAAGGGGGAGACGGCGGCCCCAGTCCGGGCACAGGGAGAGCAGCAGCGGCCCCGGCCCCGGTCCGGGCGAAGGGTAGACGGCGGCGGCCCCGATACGGGTATTTCCAGCTATCCCTTCAGTTTTTACACAGGATTATAAATGAAATTCTGCAAATTTTCACTCTCCTCTAATCTGTTTAATTCTCCACTAATTCATCGACCAAGTAATTCCAGTTAGATTACAATCTATAATATAATTATAGTGATCAGCGAAGTGGGAACAGGGGAAAAAAATAGTCAATTCCATTTCCTTCGTTTCGAAAGTGGCTAGAAGCTGGATCTTGACCTCAGTCATTTGCAACTTTTCAGACATCACTGCAGTGATCAGAAACCCCAACTGATTCTTGTATCATCCAAAACAGGGAAGGTAGCACAACTGGAAGCACAGACAAAATTAACTAGCTTCACAACAATCAGACATAGCGGGGGGGGGGGGGGGGGCGGGTGTCAAGACAGCATTATATATCAGTCTTCAGTTCCTATAATCTCAAATTTTCAAAATGCTTACAATTAAGATCACTACAAGATAGTAATTTAAAACTCCATCAAATGCTCAAAGGATCCAACAATGGTCAAAAATCAGAAAACACCCTGCTTTTGGGAATGACCATCTGAATTCAACATTTTAAAACAACAATGTGCTGCACAACAAAGCTTAAAATGATCTATCTCGAAGGAGAGCACTCATCACTAGACAAGATTTTTTTTAAAACCATCCATCTATTATTTGAACAGAATATTTCCTTGTGGACTTTGTACATGAATCAAATATTGCTGGATTAATGTGCTGAGAAAACCAATACATTTTGGTGAAACACAAAAGTCTGCAGATGCTGTGATCGTAAAAGCACAAATGCTGGAGGAACTCAGCAGGTCTTGCAGCATCCATAGGAGGTAAAGATATACAGTACAACTCCAACTATCTAAAATGGTAGGGACCAAGCCTATGTCGGATAAATGGTCTTTTTTTTTAAAAAACAGCCCAGTAGCAACAGCAAATCTCTTGTATCAATGTTTAAACAACAGCAAACAAGAAGGCTTTTTAAGCATGAAAATAATGTTTAATTCTCACCAAAAAAGATGCTGCCACCAATCACCGAGACTGCCCAACCGCCACACCCAATCCCAGACATATCACCACTGCTGCCGTTAATCCTCAGGGAGGCTTTCCGGGCCAGTGGAACACTCACTCACTTGCAAATCAGCGGGTTCCTGTCTCCCTGGTCACCAGAGCTCCCAACACCCGAGTCCTGGCTCCGAATCGTGCGTGCGTGTGCAGTAGTAGGCCTAGGGGAGGATTTGGAGTTGGCATTGGGAGCTCCAGAGTACCAATCTTGAGGGGAGGCCACTGAGTCTGAGGGCCCGCTCCTGCCCGGGAGGCCGCTCTCTTTGATGTGATATGGGATTCTTCCAACCACTTGCAGCTGGGAGACAGTGGCACTCAGTTTGAGAGGGAGAACTGGAGAGAAAAGTCAATAGGGAAAGGTGATTTTTTTTTTCTCCAAACTGTGAGGTCAGTTAAAACTCCAAAAAAAATTTGGAAAAATGAGGATTTTGGGGTTTTTTTGAATATTCTCATTTATCCAAAATGTTTTTTGAAAATCAAATAAATGAAGATTTCGGAGAATCCGATTTTGGATCATTGTTGTATTGGGTTTGAAGGTTTGAAGCCTGAAACGGTTATATATCTTTATCTCCTATGAATGCTGCGAGACCTGCAGAGTTCCTCCAGCATTTTTGTTGTGCCAATACATTTCCTGGATGATCCTGGACTTTGCACCTCATTACTTCTATCACAAACAGATCAACACTTCATCCCAGTGCAAATAGTGGAACACAAGATACTGCCACCATTCAGATATCACAGAATACAAATTTGAGCTGTTGGGTGCCTTTCATGTTTCAAATAGACAGGATAAACATTTCACACACCTACCATTACAATTCACTGAAATCTTAATGAAAACATGGAAAAGCACTTTCAACCCAGAATTGTTTGAGAAGTTTAAATCATTACTGAAAACTCAATTTGTGCAATATATTAAGCAGAAACTTGCAGTTCAAAAAGCTACAAGTTGAAAGTGCAAGTTCAATTAGTAGAAATCCAGCCTCCACCCCCCCCCCCCCCCATATATATTTTTTCCAATCATTTTAAAGCAGCACCTAGGGCATGCATCAGCAAGCCAAACTACAGTTGAAGTAGAAGTATAGGTTTGTAGCAAAAACCAATCAGTTGGAGTTCTAAATTGATATTTCGGTTCAAAATTGATAAAGGGTCCAAAGCCAAAACAATGATAATACAAAATCAGGAGAACACGAGCCAGTCCTCATCGAGGACTCAGCAGTGGAGAGGGTCAAGAACTTCATATTCCTGGGTTTCAACTTGTGAGGAGGATTATTCCTGGGTTTCAGCACGTGAGGAGGATTATTCCTGGTTTCAACATGTGAGGATCTATCCTGGAGCCTCCACATTGATGCAATCATAAAGAAAGGTCTCCTGCAGCTATACTTTGAGAGGTTTGAGGAAATGTGGTGTGCTGTCAAAGACTTGCAAATTTCTACAGGTGTACTGTGGAGGGCATTCTGACCAATGCACAGGACACAACTCCAGAAAGTTGTTAACTCAGCCAGCGACATCACAGAATTCAGTCTTCACTCCATCAAGAACATATACAAGAGCAGCATCTTAAGAAAGCAGGCATAATCCTCATGGACTCCTACCACCCAAGCCATGCCCTCTTCACTCTGCTACCATCAGGAAAAAGGTACAAGAGCCTGAAGAGGAGCACCCAGTAGTACAAGGACAGCTTCTTCCCCTCTGCCATCAGATTTCTGATTAGACACTGAACCACAGACAGTGCCTCACTTTCTCCTTTTTTTTTGCAGCATTTATTTATTTTGAAATGTGATTTATAGCAATATTCGCACTGTAATGCTGCCAAAAAACAATAGATTTTGTGATTATTTTCATGACAATAAATTCTGATTCTGATCATTTCTATTCTTGAAGGCTACCTGACCGACTGTCCCTCCAGTGATCCCGTTCACTTAAGATTCTGGAATTTTTTTCTCTCTTTCATAAGAATGGACCAATCTTGAAGGGCTTTGATCTGAAACATCAACAGTTCATTTTCCCACTGAGGCTCCAGAACGGAGTTCCTCCAGCAGAGCACTTTTACACTAAATCCCAGCATCTGCCATCTCCTGTATGTAATGTAGAGATTGCTCTTTGAAGATGTAACAACTTATCAACCAAAGGCATCGTGACAGATGGTGTAAGCAAAGGAAAAGAATCAAACTGATCTTCTGCAGTTATTATGTGCCTACATTAAGGAAGCAAAAAACTAATGCCAACTTTGCTCTGAAATCAGCTATATGGAACATGATCCATGAACGATTGATTGTAGCACTAAATTGAAAATGTTCTCCACTCCCCAAGACTCAACAGTCAATTAAAACCACTCAACTTTTTAAAACCAGATAGAAAGTTGTTTTAATAACCGTTTCATGAGGAATAGAATACAAGAGTAGGGATGTGATGTTGAGGCTTTATAAGGCATTGCTGAAATCTCACTTGGAGTATTGAGTAGCCTTGGGCTCCTCATTTAAGAAAGGATGTGCTGATGTTGAAGAGGATTCTAAAGAGATTCACAAGGATGATTCCAGAAATGAAAGGGTTACCATAGGCAGAGAATTTGATAGCTCTTGGCCTGTAGTCATTGGAACTTAGGAGTATGAGGAGGGATCCCACTGAAACATTTTGAATACTGAAAGACGTGCTCACAGTGGATGCAGAAAGGGAGTTTCCCCATGGTGGAAGAGTTGAGAACCAGAGGGCACAACTTCAGGATTGAAGGGTGTCCACTTAAAATAGAGAGGCGGAGGAATTTCTTCAGTCAGAGGGTGGTAAATCTGTGGAATTTGTTGTCACAGGCAGTTGTGGAGGCTAAGTTATTGGGTGTATTTAAGGCAGAGATTGATAGTTTTTTGATTAGCCAGGGCATTGCAAAGGTTATGGGGAGAAGGCCAGGCAGTGAGGCTGAGTGGGAAAATGGATCAGCTCATGACTAAATGGAATGGCAGAGTCAATGGAGTGTATAGCCTATTTCTGCTTTGATGTCTTATGAGTATACTAAATTGGTAGAATATAGTCAGTCCTGACCTATTGCAGTTAATTCCTTTTAAACTTCTGTGCCTGAAAACTATTGCATACCAGAAGCTCATGCAATTAATACATCTGCTCGCAACACAAGCCAGAAATAGTTTAAGACAATGAAAGAACCCAATTGAAATAGGAATGTTTCAACTCTTTTTCAAGCAGTCAAGCCATTTACTTTTGCAAGATTTGAATTCTATGGATCAACAGATCAGATTAGAATTCTGCAGTGTTACACATTGATCAGGATGGATCTCGAAGAATATCCCCATGCTCAGTGATGTTAGAGCTCAGCATCCAACTGCTAAAAAGACAGCTGAAGTATTTGCAACCACATTCAGTCAAACAGATGATACATCTTGGCCTACACTGTGAGAAACATACCAAAGAATCCAGTCTCCACCCAATACAATTCATTCGGAGTGATGTTAAGAAACAGCTGAATGCACTGCATGAAGCCAAGGCTATGGAACCATATACCATTCCAGATGTAGCATGAAACACTTGCTACAGCAGTTACTCCACTCCCAACTGCTTGAGGTGGAAAATTGTCCAGTTATGTCCTAATTATTTCCCAAAATGACTGTAGGACCATTGACAATAGATGCTGAGTGATACATACCAATAATCTACTCACCAATGTCCAGTGTGAGTCTTCTGGGACAATTCCACTCCAAGTCCCACGGCAGCTTTGTTGCAAACCTGAATCAAAGAGCTGAACTCTTGAGGCAAGGAGGGAAAACACTTCAATGTGGGAGTCTTACACAAGGAAGATGGCTTTAGCTACTGGAGGTCAACTGCCCCAGCTTCAAGCCATCAGTGTAGAAGCTTCTCATGGCTGGGACTTCCTTCCAGAGGAACCTCACCACTGATTATACAATGTTCAATTACAATTGTACCCCTCAGCCAATGTACTTTTTCCCTGGATTCAGCAGGACCTAAACAGCATTCAGGAACAGGCAGATAAATGACAAGTAAAATTTGTGTCAAAGAAGTTCCAATAAATGATAATTTGCCAAAAAACAGAATATGACCATCATCTACATTCTTGGAGTTACCATTAGCTAGAAGCTCAAACCAGCAAATACCATTAGCTAGAAGCTCAAACCAGCAAATACCATTAGCTAGAAGCTCAAACCAGCAAATACCATTAGCTAGAAGCTCAAACCAGCAAATACCATTAGCTAGAAGCTCAAACCAGCAAATACCATTAGCTAGAAGCTCAAACCAGCAAATACCATGGCTAAATGAGGTCAGAGAGATGTATCCTCCTGCAAGTGAAACACGATAGGCTACAGACACTATTATTGTAATAAACAATAATAGAGAAAAATCCAACATTTCGGCGTGAATTCTACAGCAAGTGACTTTTTCACTTGAATCTGAAAGTCTGTTACCTAAAGCTCAAATCAGGAGAGAGATAGAATATTCTCCTTTTGCTTGGACAAGTTTGGTTCCTACAAGTGTCAAGATGCTAGATATCATCTTGGACAAAGTAGCCTAATTCACTGCTGCCCATCCACCTCATTCTTTCCACCAATGGCATACTGGGATTGTAATAGACACCATCCACAAAATGCCTTGGCCATTGACAGTCCCTCATAAACCTAATCTGTATCTCAAAGAACAAGGACATGGCAACATCACCCCTGCAGATATTCCTCCAAGTTGCACATCTTCATTGTATTAATCCAAGCCCTCGACCTGCCAACCCAACCACAACAGAAGGACTGCAATGATCCAAGACAAGGGTCATTAGCACCTTGAAAGGACAATTAGGGTTTGCAATAAATACTAGGCTAGCCATACCAATCCTAACAATGAATTCAAACAACTTGTGATTCTTCTACAATTCAGGGAGTCAACATTGGAAGACTCTCAATTATTGTTAATCATATTTACCTCCAATTATTCTCAAATGTGTTGTCATAACAAGTTAGCAACACCACAGAGGATCAAAGCAAAATATGTCAAATACTGTTGTAGACAAAGTATTTCTTAATTCAACTGTATTCTTATGGGTGATCAATGAAGAGATTTGTATTGACTGCAAATTCAAATTATCCTGAACAGGGTGCTTGATGTCCAGTTCAGCCACCAAACATATTTTGAGTTTTCAAACATTAATCACAGGGAAAAGCAGTTTCTCAGCAGTTATTTAAATACAAATATTCTAATACATTTATTTGGGAACTTATTACACAAATAAACAGCTGGTGTTTCAGGGGAATAATCAGACAAGCAAACACTGGAGAAATATCAAACATTTGGTTAAAGTGCTAGGCAGGGTTTTACAGGGAAGGAGTGAGAGAGTCCGAGGTTTAGGAAAGGAATTCCAAAGTATTAGGACAAGTTGCCTGATGGAATTAGCTTTAATGGTCATCAAAGGAAGTTTCAGGGACAGGAAAAAGCAAGTCATGAAACGTTCAATAGACAAGAGTTTCAATTTAAATAGGTTGTTGAACTATTTGCTGCAAAGATCGGCAAGAACAGATGCAATGGGTGATAATCTGGTTTCAATGGGATAACAGGAGGCAGAGGCTTGAAAATCTGAGGATACAAAATTCATCAATAGGGCATTTGAAACCAACCAGAATAGAAGGCCACAATGGGATGCACCTCAATTTTTGCAAAGGAGGGGCTCAGGTAGGCACTATTACAATGTGGAGTAGTTTTCTTTATACGAGTTTGGACCCCACTCCCAGAGTCCTGGTTAAAATGGACACCATGTTCCAAATTTTGATTTCCGACAGTACCAGTCAAAGGTGGGGAGGAGAGGTTGCACATAAAATAGCAAGTCTACTACATAACATGGGAGAGAAAATGCACCCCCTCCATGACAGAATACTGAACAGTCAGAAACTGTAGTGATACCAATGAGCAAAAAGACATCAAAGCTGAAAATCAACAGCATACATGTGATAGTTTCAAAGACAAGAGGAGAAAAACTCCAGATTTTCTTTGCAAAATACAAGGAACGGAATCAATAAAGACAATTCTATTAAGTTAGCCAAACAAGTGGTAGATAATAGTATGATCTAAAAGATTAAAGAAACAGTAGTGACAGCCCATCTTATCCATGCCAGGTGAGATACCCATCTACATTGATCCCTTTGCCCACTCTTTTCCTATCCCTCTCTACACCCTCTGGCAGTTCATTCCAAATATTCTTCACCCTGTGTGAAATTTACATCTCAGGTCTCCTTTAAATTTCTTCCCCCTCACCTTGAATTTGTTCTAGACTCCCGTGCCCTGGGAAAAAGATTCTGACCATCCACTTCTTTCAATTTTGCAAACCTCTAGGTTACCCTTCAGTCACATATTCTAGCAAGAATAAACCCAATCTATCCAATTTCTCCTTATAACTACTACCATTAAGTACAGACAGTACACTGGTGAATCTCTTTCTGTAGTATGGCAAACAAAATTGTACACATTACTCCAAGGGCAGTCTAACCAACTGCAACATGTCCCAACTCTTGTCCTCAATGCCTTGGCTGATGAAGTCAAGCCTACAAAATAATATTCTCAATACCCTATCTATCTGTGTGTACACTTTCAGGGAACTACAAACTTACATCCCAAGGTCTATGTATACATCAGTACTCAAGTGTGTGCCATGTACTCCTTGCAAATTTGACCTCTGAACATGTATTACCTCATTTGTCTGGATTAAATTTCATCCGCTACTGCACCTTCCAATTTTCCATCTGATCTTCACTCGACTAATTATTTAAACAATCTTTGTGTCATCTGCAAACCTACTAATCATACAGCCTGCACATTCTGAATACCATTTATATAGATTACATTCAAATGTTCCTACCACCAATCCCTATGGTACACCATTTGTTACAGATTTCCATTCAGAAAAACATGACAACCTATACCACCCTGCCTTCATCAATCTCCTAAAAGTCATGGTTATCATGCCACAATCACCAACGAAGTTGTTTGGACAGTGGTATTTAGGTGTTGTAGCAGAAAAAGAAATTGAGTCGACCAGACTCTCACTTGCAGTTGGAGAGGAGTTGCTCAAGGATTGGAGAAAGGACAGAAGCCTCAAGTATTTTACAAAAGGAATGCTGACAACTAAGGTGCATTGAGAAAGACCAAGATTCGGAAGAGTTTTGGCAAGAGTTAATGAATTTGATTTATACCAGGCAGATATGGTGACAGATGGTTAAATCTACTATGTATGAGATATGGTCAAAGCTTTGTTACATTTAATAAGAGGGGATATTTCCAGAATTAAAAGTAAAAATCTCCTTGAAGATATCAAAGTGAAAGTATTGAAAGGAAGAGAACAACTGAAATAACCTTAAAAATGGAGAGGCAAAAAAAAAAATAGGTGGCACAATTTAAAAATGCAAGCAAATGACTTCAGCAAGAGTTACACAAATTAAGTTTTAAAGGAGGACTGGCAAAAAGCAAGTGAAGGAGGATGCAAGAAAATGGAGGGGGTACTTGAGACAAAAATCAGAACTGTTCCCAAAAATCAAGTATATAGCAAAATAATTCAAAACAAATAGCAGCAGTAAAACCAGAGGTGAACAAGGCAAATAAAGATGGAAAATGATATGATGGACAAGAGATGAAAATGATGAAAGATTAGACTATAACAGGAGGAAAATCCTACAATGGAGGACAAGGAAGGACTGTAAAAGAAAACAAAATGGGTGAGAAAAGACAGGTTGCTTGAGTTGAAGCTGCAAATGGAGATTGTTGGGAGGGCAGATGATGAGAAAAACTAATAGCACAATTTGGTGATGTGCGGACTAATTCTCTTTCAAGGGTCTGACGTCAATCCAATCGTCCAGAGTAAGGCTATAAATGACAAGGGCATCATTTGCCTTGGAGAAGACAATATAGAAATAAATGATTGGTATCAGCTAGAGTCCAAGGAACAGTCGTGGATGGGTTGAGTGAAGGTTGGAAAATGGGCAGATTGGAGTATCTATTCCAATTGACTAGTTTTCAACGAGGTTAAGCATTCTGATGACAAAAGGTTCACAATGGGCAGCCATAGGACAGGAACCGATCCAAAATTTTTATGAACAATTCAAATAAAAGGCACACACTTTCATAGCTTTACTCAACACTCGAATAATTAAAATGGAATTTTGTAGTGGAGAACTTTGTAAGCTATGCATGTTCCAAATATCAAGTACATCTACAACAAGCTTTCATAACATTTTACAGAAATTGAGAAAGTATGTTGTGATTTTTGAACTTTTTAAAATTTAGACATACAGCATTGTAACAGGCCAATTTGGGCCTACGAGTCGATGCCCACCCAATTTACACCCCGGTTTTTGAAGGGTGGGAGGAAACCGGAGCCCCCGGAGAAATGTACAAGTAAAATTAATTCTGGCACGTTACAAACCAAGAAACTGGCAAGTTTTTTTTGTCCTTGAATTCACTTTATGCAAATTTAGTTAGGATCACTTGGATTCTCACAACTGAAAATAGCAAAAAAAATTCAGACAGTCAAACATCCCTGGAGAAAGCAACATCTTCAGAATCATTCCAATGGAAGAGAATAGAAAAGCATGGTTAACACTACTTTTCTCTCCACAGATCCCAAGTATATCCTGTATTTTATCATTTCAAACCATTGTTTTACTTTGCTCTTGTAGATCCTAAATACATTTTTAAATGATAAACACTGGTTAGATATCACACTTTTTTTTAGCATCACACCACAGGTCACTAGCATCGGGGAAGATCGAGAACATTTCAACTATGTTCTCCAAATGTGACAAAACCTCTCAATGCATCTTAATTATAACAGACTGCAATTCAACCTGCCTCATTATTACATAAGCCTATTAATTCAAATAGCTTCAGTGCCATATATTTATTTTTAAAGGAAACTCTGCCTGCTGGGGCTTGCTAATATAACAGAGATGAACACATTCCCCTGGCAAACACTTCTCCACCCAAATCAGTAGCTGCCCCCAGGCAAAAAGTCACCTATTTCAATGGTCCAGGCGTGCGAGACCCAATGGGCTGTGCCTTCAGATTTGCACAGGGTCCCAAGTTTGTCCCGGAGAGGGAGAGAGAGAGGAAACCTAGCCCCACTCTGAAACAAAATAGGAATACCTCCCCAGGACCCACACACAAGCTGCACGTTTGGACACGAAATATGAAAGGAGTTTAATGGTCATCAAACTCTTAAAAATAAGTCGTCGAAAATAGTCTCGCTCCTCGTCGCCCAGGGTTGGGAAGGAATCTTATTCCTTCTTAATCCTCCGCCCCCTTTTTTCCTTTTGCTGCTGAATAAACACATTTTGTTTTAAAAAGTCCTGCCAAACCAGTTGAGCTCAATCTGCTGCGACTGGACGCGAAAAGGGAAACCAATGGCATTTTACAATAAATGTTAGATCCCCACAATGTGCATTTCCGCTTTTATATTGGAGAAAGATCGGTTCCCACAACAGAAACTCGCCCCCCCTCCCTCCTCCCTCCTCCCTCCAACAACGCCCACCCGGCCGGCCGCAGTGTTACCTGTGCGGTGTGAGCGGCGAGCCCCTCCCGGACAGCCGGCCCTCGCCCCTCTTCGCCTGCCCGAAGGCCCAGGCCCCGCTGACAGCGAGGGGCAGCCACGGCCCGAATCCGAGCCTCCCCTCCCTCGACCCGGGACCCTCCTCGCCGGCCTGGGGCCGCTTGGGAGAGCGAGGGGACGATTGATTGATTGTTGGAACGTAGGCCCTGACGAAGGCGGCGGTCTCTCCTCCTCCTCCTCCTCCTCTCTCCCCCCCCAACCCAACCCAACCCAACCCAACCACCACCACCACCCCCCCGCTGCCGGCTCTCTGCTGCCTCTCGCACTGACTGAGCTCACTGCGCCTCCCAGCCACCCGATCCTCCCTCCCCCTCCCTCACCCCCCGGCACCCAACTCCCCCCACCCTTCTCTCTCTCTCTCCCCTCCTCCTCCTCCTACCGACGTGATGGCGTCATCATCCCGATGAGGTCATCGCGGACCGCTCCCACGCGAGCGCGCCCGTCGGGGTCGCGCGCACCACGTGCCCGGGGCGCCTGGTTGGTCGTGGCTTCAGGCCCAGCGAGGTCGGACAAGCCTCGGGTGAGTTCTGGCCACCTCACTATGTTGTCAGGGACGTGCCCCATCCCAGTGTAAACACTGCAGTAAACCACCTCACACCATAAATAGGGCAAATCAGGCCAAAGGTGAGGCCGTGTCTTTGGTTCATTGATCATTCAGGAATCTGAGGGAAGAAGCTGTCCTTGTGCCACTGAGTCCAAGTCTGCAGGCTCCTTCCCCCCCACCCTGACCCTTTTTCCAGGGTGACGTAGGGGGGGGGGGCATGGCCTTGAGGAGAGAGGCTGCTTTCTTGAGATGCCTCCTCTTGTGGGTGTCCTCAATGGAGTGAAGACTGCTCCCTGTTACATATAAAGCACCTATGATGGTGCAGGCTGAGTTAACAACCCTCCAGAGTTTTTTTTTTGTTCTTATCCTGAGCACCAGGCAGTAGGGGGGGTTTACAAACTGGGGCTGTTCAGGGCTCGGGTTTCCTCCAGTGTAGTGGGCCCGCTGCAGTCCCTGACACACTGGGCTCGAAATCGGCCACCGGCCAATTTGGTGAGGCAGGGATATAGGTATCCCCACCGGAAGTCGCTATTTTCATTTTATGGGCAAGCGCTGATTATCACAGCGACCTCCCCTGAGCTGCTCACTCTCCGCACTCGAACCCCCCCCCCCCCCCCCCAACGTGTCACTGAGGATGTGCACGCACTGACATCATCTTCCACCCGGGCAGTCATCTAGCGATTACAAATTGAGCAGCAGGACGTCTACGTGGGTCAGCCATCCAATTCCGAGGTGGTTTGCCAACCTGTGCGGTTTTAAAAAAATTCTAGCCACCAATTGGCCTGTACACGGGTCAATAAGGCAGGTTAGACTCATGTTACAATCTAATTTGTAAACCCTAACTGATGCAACCAGCCAAAATGCTCTCCATGCTACACCTGTAGAAGTATGCAAGTCCAGTGACACACCAAATCTTCTCAAATGTCTCATAAAGTATATCCACTAGGAAGGATATGGAAGCTATGGAGAGGGTGCAGAGGAGATTTACCAGAATGTTGCCTGGATGGGAAAATAAGTCTTATGAGAGCTAGGACTTTTCTCTCCGGAGCAAAGAAGGATGAGAGGAGACTTTATGGACGTCCATAAGATTATGCGAGGCACAGATAAGGTAGAAAGCCAGTGTTTTTTCTTCTCCTAGGGAGAAAGTAGCAAACTCCAGAGGACATATATACAAAGTGAAGAGAGGAAAGTTTAGGGGAGACATCAGGTGAACATTTTTTACACAGAGAGTTGTGGGTTCCTGGAAAGGGTTCCATGGATTGTGATGGAGGCTGAAACATCAGGGGCATTTAAGAGACTCTTAGACAGGCATATGGATGAAAAAAAATAGAGGGTTACGAGCATGAAAGGGTTTTGTATTCTTTTGCATTTCCTTGCCCCAGCACATGATGCCTGAAGCTCCATGGAAAACAGAACAAAAGTTCTGTGAGGACAGAAGAGCTACAGGGCATCGTGTTCATCTTCGCTTGTGAAGGACAGGCCAGGATGATGATATGTGGTGGAACACTAATACATGCATTGTACTGGTTGGCCCGCTCCTGATACTGTAACTCCTCCCCCTCAGGATTCCTAATAAAGGTGGTATTGCCCAATCACCACCCCCCCCCCCCCCCCCCTCAGTACTGCCTTGGAATCGGGTCAACAGCATGCAAGATATACCTGTAAGTTTATAGTAATTAAAATCTGTTAATCTCGACTTCTGGTCTGTTGGGTCTAAATGATACTGCTACAATATATAGATCAGCACAACATCGAAGGCTGAAGGGCCTGTACTCTGTAATGTTCTATGTTCCAAATTAGTATCTGGACGATGAAGAAGCTTTTTTTTTTGCATCCCATTAGTAAAGGGAACCATTTATTATACAACTTCAATTGCCCTTGAACTGCTTTTTTGAAGTGTTAACTTCATAGAGTTATTCAGTTATTCAACTTGCCCATGGTGACCAAGATAGACCCAGCTCTACCACTTCTACTGGCAGCTCGTTTCACATATTCGACACATTTTGTGTGAAAAGCTCGTGAAAAGTTCCCCCTTCAGTCTTGTTCCTCTCACCTTAAACCTCTGCCCTCCCTTATCCTGAATTTTTTTAAAAACCAATTGTGTTTATCTATCATTGAGGTCACTTACCAGTTCCAGGATGTTAAAAGATGGGACATTTCAGGATTTTCACCTAACTCACTGAAGAATCAGCCAATGCCCCACACCTCGAGCAACTAAGTTCGATCCTGACCTCCAGGGCTGTGTGAATAAAGTTTGTATGTTCTCCCAATTAGTTTGTCTCTGCATAGAGACCTCTACTACACTCCCCATACACCCATGACTGTGTGGCCAAACACAACTCCAACTCCATTTAAAAAATTTGTGGATGACACCGTCCTCGATGGCAGGATTTCTTTTTTTTTCCAAAATATACTTATTGACCATCAAAAACAACTTTGTACTTAACAAGCTCAAAGACCAGCAGCAACAGAAATTCACCAGAACAATGGGTATTTAAACAAAACTGGTTTTATTTTCTTAATACATAATAATAAGATCAATACTTAACTATTAACTTAACCTAACCCCCTTCTAATTCTAAGCGCACAAGTATATAATATTTATGTGGTCAGGAAAGTTCTTTTTCACTGTCCATTCATTCACTGTTCACTTCTCTGAGTTCACTGGTATTAGGCAATCTTCCATACTGTGTATAGAATTGAACAGATATTATATTCACCAGTCTCTAGTGCTTTAACTTAAGTTGTTATCATTTAGGAAGATCTTTGTTGGTATCAGAGAGATATTCTTTGCTCATTGTACACACAAACTGATCTCCTTTAATCAGCAAATGAAGTGTCTTACCGAAGAAACACGCCCCCCCCCCCCCCCCCCATCCTTGGGTTTTGAACAAAAGATAACCTCTACTTCCAGGTTACCACAAGGAGTTATTATTTTTCCCACAAGGAGTTATTCTTTTTCCCCTATTTCAGCAGAAACACAATAACCAGCCACAGCCTCTGCAATTGATTACAGAGATTTAGAATAGGCTGAACTCAGATCTCAAAATCTGTCTTGAAGCAGGTTTACCAACTTGCAGCCTTCATCACAAACTGTTGCAGAATACTCTGACAAACAATGGACATTTTCTCTCTGCTAAACCACATCACCCCTCGTAGGACAACAAACTCCAACCAGACATTTAAAACTTAAAACTCTGTTTAAAAGCAAAGGAGTTCTCAGTTCTTGAGCCTGAACACTGTTCAAACATGCTGGTCCATTAACACCTACACTCAGCAACTATGGGTTTTTTTTTAAGGTAACCCTCACAAGATTCTGTTTCCATGATCTTATGATCCATAACTTCTTCAACCCTGTGAACAACTAACACCTCTGGTACAGACTGTTCTCCACTACTTTCTTTTCATCAAAGTAAGGTTTCAACATGTTGATATGACAAACCTGAGTTTTATTTCTACAATCTGGAGTATTTATCACACACTTAACATCATTTTGTTTTGATTTTACTTCATATGGCCAGAACATTTTGGTCTAAGAGGATTCTCATGTGTTGGAACAAAATCAACGTTATTTCCTGGCTTAAAATTCCTCACTTGAGTCTTCTTGTCAAATAATTGCTTAATTTTACCCTGAGCCATTTTTAAATTCTCATGAACCAAAGTCCATGCTTTTTGTAACCGATCTTTAAATTTAGAAACATGATCCACCAAATCCAACCGTACATCTCATTAATCCACTGTTCTTTTAACAACATTAAAGGTCCTCTAACCTGATGTCCAATCACAATTTCAAAAGGGCTGAAACCTAATGAATCCTGCACAGACTCTCTTACTGGAAATAACAGTAAATAAATACCTTCGTCCCAATCCTTTCTATTCTCCAGACAATAAATCCTCAACATATTTATAAGAGTAGAATGAAAACTTTCCAAAGCTTTCTGAGTTTCAGGATGGTACGCAGATGAAGTGATCTGTTTAATTCCCAGCTCATTAATCAACTGCTGAAACAAAGCTGACGTGAATTTACTTCTTTGATCATTTTGGATCTTTTTAGATAACCCAAAAACTGTGAAATTTTTTTGCAAAGCCTTTACTACTGTTTTTGCTTTCATATTCCTCAGTACTGATTTCCAGCTTTGGTTTTCGGCTGGGGACCCACATAAGTCACAATAACTCTAGTGAAAAGTTTCCCAACAATAGGAATAGGTTGCAAAGGAACTACTGGAGGACGCCGGTTCGGTTTCCCCACAACCTGACAAAGGTGACATGTCCAGCAACAACTTACAGCACCCTTCCTCAAACCAGGCCAGAAAAATTGTTTCAGCATTTTATTCATGGTCTTTTTTTACTCCTAGATGACTTCCCAAAGTTTACTATGGGCCAAATTAAAAATTTTATTCCATTAGGCTTTAGGAATGACCACCTGTTAAATCATCACTCATTCTTCATTTGCAGGCACATCACGAGGTTTCCATTTTCTCATTAACATTTCACCTTTCCAAGGCATTTCCTTAATCTGCTCCTCATCCCCAGCCTTCTCGCTCAAGTCAGTAATATCAGAATCTGTCTTGCTGCTCAATTAACCCTTTCCTTGACAAAGACAAATCCTGACTCTCAAATTTAACTTGCTCTTTCTGGACTATTTCAGAAGTACTGGGCAAGTGTCTATCAACTGGATCTTCCTCTGCTCTCATCATTTTCAAAGATCTTGTCACAGCACATGCAGGATATATCTCACAATCTTCATCAACCTCACCCTTACTTGGCTTATTTGTTAATCTCAACACCGACCCAACTTTATCTTCTGCCAAGTCATTCCCTAGTAAGAATGAGACTCCTCGCATGAGCAACTTTGAAATAACTCCTACTATAACGAATCCTTTAACGAATTCCGAATTCAACATTATTTTGTGCAAAGTTATTGATTCAACATTTCCTCCAACACCTCTAATCAAAGTCGTCTCTCCTGTGTCCGTCTTTTGATCAAGGGTTGAAATATTCTCCAACAACAGTGGCTGGGCAGCCCCAGTATCTCTGAGAAGTTTAAATGGCACTTGGGAAGTTCCTTTTTTACTGAATTCAAGCCCTCTGACACAAAAGGTTTGAATACATCCAGAACATCCTTACCAGGTATGAAATTTCTGTTCTCATTAAGTTCAGCTGTCTGAATACAAGCTTCTGGTAATATCTCCTTTTTTTTCTTCTTTTTCAACACTAAATAACTTGCAAGAACATGACCAAGTATCTAACAATAATGACAAACAAAACCTGAAATTCTGTCCTTTCCTAATTTACCCTCTTAATATTCTCTCCAGACTTAATTTCATGTTTACTGGCCTGTTCCACATTAACCTTCTGAAAAGGCTTTTTCTCTGGTGAAATTTTCTTTTGTGAGTTAAAGAATATTCATCCGCTAATCTAGCCAGTTCTTGCCATGTCTCCATGTCTTTCTCATCCAGATATAATTTGATATCATTGGGAATACACCTTTTAATTCCCTCTTACTCTGTTGATGTTCCTCCCTAATCTGCCTACACCCACACATACTTACTACACTAGTCTCCGTATTAAGACTAAGCTGAGGGGACAACTCTGTACATCCACAATGTTAAAATGTTATTGCCTCTAAAACATCCTTGCCTCTAAACGTCAAGGACTCGGATAGTAGGCTTATGTAGAAAATAAACATATTCATCCCTCCTGTTAATTTTGAATTAGATTTATAGGCACATTGTAAGGCACTTCGGTCAGCTCTACATCATCCACCCTAATTAATTCACATATAAATTTAACAGTAGTAAATGCTGTATTATATAAATCTTGGAATTCCGCCTTCACAACCTTAACAAGTTTGGTAACTGCAGATTAAAATACGAATGTCCAACAAGTGGCACGTCCCCACTGCAATCACCATTTAATCAGTTATTTTTCAACGTCTTGACATATACCTGTACTCTCATTTCTTCAGCTGAGAGGAAATCGTTCACCTCGTCATCATCGTCAGTAACCCGTAGTTGGGCTGGGTAGATTAATCCATATCGAACCCCCTGTAGGATTCGTAGTTCCTGTTTGACGTTGTTGAACATCACCTGGGCTTTGGCCACTTTCACAGTAAGGTCAGGGAAAACTGAGATAGTCATCCCCTTCAGTTTTGTCTCATGGCATTCTCTGACATAGTGTAGGACATCCATACGATCGCTGTGATAATTAAGGCTGGCCACTATGGTATTGACCATAGGGTGTGGTGAGATCGGTTCACTAGTTGCTCTTTATCCAGTTCACAGACCTCTTAATAAAGCTGATACTATGTTTTTACTCATGCTGTCAGTTCCTTCGTTCTGGACCTCGCTTCCAAATCCTCACATCTGATTTCCAGCTTTTATCATATCAGTGGTGAGAGTTTTAATTTTTATTTTGCGTTGAGCAGATGTCATTGGTATACCCCGACATTGAAATTTTTAACTTTGCAACAGTCTGGTGTCTGTAGATACTTTTTTGGTCACAGATTGTGTTTTTACTGCTTGTATCTTGACTTAAGGGCAGCCAGTTCTTCCCCAATATGTATTCTTATCTCCATTTTAATGGTTTCCACAATGTCTTTACAAAGTTCAGTCAGAACTACTAGCCTTGGCTGCTCAAAGTCATTTACTGGTTCTTCTTGATCTGACAGTAAGCCGCCCAAGGGGACAGGATCAGGTGAGGCTAAGACTTTAGTCTGCAGAGAAGGCCTCTGGCTATTTTTAGCCCTCTTGTTAGGCATTTCAGCCCTTCAAAATCCACCCCTGCTACTTCAAAGTATAATCAAATGTCAACTATAATCAAATGGTAGGTCACTGCCTGGCTTGCTGTTAAATAATACTTTATTAATATAATTCACTAGAGCTCTGAAGGTTGTGACTTACTCCATCAACCGTTCTCTAGTACTCCTTCTAGGCAGGATCAATAATGAAGTGGAGTACAGAAGTGTGATACAGGGACTTGTGGGTTGATACCAGGGCAACAGCCTCTCCCTCAAAGGTAACAATTCCAAAGAGCTGGTTATGGACTTTTGGGGGGAGGGACAAAGCTCACTGCCCCGTCTACATTAACAGTGCTGACGTGGAGAGAGTAAGTATTTTTTAGGGGTAATATTTCCAGTAACTTGTCCTGGTCACCCACATTGAAGCAATGCCAAGAAAGCCTGAGGAAATTTGGCATGTCACCAGCAATCCTCTAAACCTCTGCAGGTGCACCAGTGAAACCATCCTACTAGGGTGCATCTCTGTTATATGGGAACTGTTCCACCCAAGACAACAGAAACTGCAGTCCATCATACACACTACCCTCCCTTCCATGAACTCTATCCATAACTCCCACTACCTTGGCAAAGCAGCCAACACATTAAAAGACTCATCCCAATCTGGCCATGTTCCTTTTACCCCCGCCCCACCCCACCTCCCTTTAGAAAAAAGATTCACAAGTGTGAGATCATGCACCACCAGATTCAAGGGTACTTTCTTTTCTGCCATTATCAGACTCCTGATTGAATATCAAAAGAGGAAAATTATGTTTCTGTTGCTCTATTCCAACTTAAACTTCTCTGTAAACCTGCATTTTTGTGCTGTGTCTTACTTGTACTTTGTATGAGATAGCTACAGGTCTGGTTGCAAAACAGCCTCAATCACTACAATAAATGAACTTGAACATGACTAAAGTGTGCTGTTCAGTAGGTGAATTGATTTCGGTGGACGTGCCAGTTCACTTGGAGGATTGTTAATGTTTCAAATTCTCTACATGAAGAGTTGTGAGTGATCAATAATTATAATTGAAAATGAGACAATGAATTTATTATCATATACATGGTACAATGTACATATGTACCAAAATTCTTACCTGCTGCAGCTGAATAGGTACTTCATAAAAAAACTACAATAGTATACCTTAAATTAAAAAGAGATAATAAATACACAAGATGGATAATTAATAAATGTTCAGTTATCATTTTTTCAAGAAAAAAAAACAATTCAAGTATTCATTGCTGAGATCAATGCATTTTTTGGATATCAGAGTCAAGGCTTATGGAGATCAGATCAGAAAGTGTGCAAGATAAACACTGGTGATCTTATTAAATGGTGGAATAGATAATGGAATATAGTCTACTCTTGTTTTAGTTCTTTGTTTTTAAAGGTGGTGAAATTTTGGCATGACCGTCTGCCTCCTGGACAAGCCTCCATTCAAAAGACAAAAACAAACGCGGTTGGAAATCATGTAAGCTTTGAGATACAGATAACTGAATGAATTCAATATCAAATTCAGAAAATATATTACAGTCACTTAAGATTTGACAAATGTGGTTGCTATTACAGAAAACATGTTTAAAAATATGTTCCTGACTAAACAAGTTGTCATTGGAAAATATTCATGTTCTTATTTCCTAATTCCCTCCTCTTCATGGTCTCCATCTACATCTCCGGCTATCTAGGAAAGGCAACCAACATACTAAAAGACCCATCACACCTCGGATATATGCTCTTCTCTCTTTCGCATTTGGTGGTTTGCAGGGATTTTTAAAGCTAATTTTAATCGTTTTTGCCATTTCCAAATTTAAATTTGGACATACAGCACAGTGACAGGCCCTTTCGGCCCATGATCCCGTGCTGCTCAATTACACCTACAACCCCTGGTATGTTTTGAACGGTGGAAGGAAACAGGGGCCCCCAGAGGAAACCCACACAGACATGGGGAGAAGGTATAAACTCCTTACAGACAGTACTGGAACTGAACCCAGGTCACTGATGTTACAGCCTTGAGCCATCCGCTACCCTCACCATTCCTCTCTCTTTTCACTTCCTGATTTGCGTAGGTGATTTGTTTCTGGCCCTGAAATTTGACCTAGTCAAATTTAAGTGTGGCACAATAATTTGCTTTTTTGCAGGGGTCTCTGCAAAATTCTTAGAGGTCTCTGAGAAATGTTCTTTTCAATATTTAATACGCTTATACATAGATAATAACAAGAATATATATCCAACAAAGTAAACATATATTAACAAATAGCTGTGAACAACCTATGAAGGAGACAAAAATTTTTTATATAAAACAAAATCTATTCTAATAATCTAACCCTTCCCTTACGAAGTTATGATTAAACATATATGTTCCATTAAAGCATGAAAAGAAGGACAAGCAAGCCGTAAAATGGGACCGTTTTACAGCACGGAAACAGGCCATGGCGGCCCTTCAAGTCCATACCGGTTCACTTGAACAACTCCACTTGATCTTATAAATTCTGAAAATAATTAAGGAAAGGACCCCATAAATTTAGAAAATTAAGGCTCATTACATTAGAAGAGCATCTACTTTTTTCCAGAGTCAAGCATGCCATCGCCGCATCAGATAACCATTGAGTATGTGTAGGAGAGACAATATCCTTCTATCTCATAAGCATAGCTGTTCTGGCAATAAGCCCAGACAAATTTAAATCAGCTGACTTACTTTTTCCAAATAGGGCAAAAAAAGGATTGAGAGCCAAATTATTATTAAAAACTAAAGACAAGGTATGGAAGATACTTTCTCAATAATTGGAAAGCAAGGAACACAACCAAAACGTATGAAATAATGTACCTTCTTCAGTCTTACATCTATCACATTTTGACAAAAAATTAGAATAAAATTTAGATAATTAAACTTTGGAAAAGTAAGCTCGATGTACTACTTTAAATTGTAACAATGAATGTTGGGTGCATAGAAAAGATGAATTAACCAATTTCAAGATTTAATCCCATGTAGCATCAGAAAATTCTTGTTGAAAATCTTGATCCCATCGTTTCTTAGTCTTGTCCTGGGAATTACCACTAAACATCAATAATAACTCCTAGAGAGCTGATAACAACTTTTAAGTATTCAGCTTAAGATTATAAATCTTCTCTATCATCTTTAATTACAAATATTGAGGGAGTTTTAATATCAAGGAATTTGAAAAGCTCCTAATCTGTAAATATCTTAATAAATGATGTTTAGTTATTTTAAATTTAGAAGATAATTGTTCAAAAGAGGCCAAATTTTGGTCAATAAAGAGATCTTGTAAAGATTGGATACCAAACTCTGACCATTGACAAAAAACAAAATCTTGCACCGAAGGTAACAAAAAATGAATTAGCTAAAATATGACTGATTAATAAAAACCTATGGTATCCAAAATGTTTTCTAAATTGAAATCAAATCCTCAACGTATGTTTAACAACTAAGTTATCAGTTAATTTAGAAGCAGAAAAGGGTAATGGATCTCCAACTATCGAAATGAGGGAATACTTCTTGGTTGAATCAATTTCCAAATTAATCCAAATAGAAACATTCTGTCTGTCCTTATGATGAATCCAAAAATGTATAAACCTGTATCTAATATTAGTTTCCCAATAATATAATCTAAAATTAGGCAACACCAATCCTCCTTTCTTTTTAGGATTTTGAAGTAAAGTTTTATTAAGATGATTTATTTATTTATTTCTCCAGACAAAGGAGTGGATCAAAAAAGGTTTTGGGAACAAAGACTGGTACAGCTTGAAACATATATAGGAATGTAGGCAGGATATTCATCTTTATAACATTAATACGTCCAATTAGGGACATTGAAAGAGGAGACCATTGAATTAAGGATTTCTTAATATGGTTCATTAAAGTAAGAAAGTTCTCCTTAAACAACTTGTTGAAATTCTTAGTAATAGAAACACCTAAATAATTAATTTGATTCCAACAATTTTAAAAGGAACAGCAAAATCTAGAGAATTGACTAAATTGATAAAGGAATGATAAAATAGCTGGAATTGAACAATCGGGGTTAGATATATACTATAAAACATCATCTGCATAAAGCAAGACCTTACGAAAATCCCACCCCTTATAATACCAGAAATGTCATCAGATTGTCGAAAGGCCATTGCTAATGGTTCTAATGCTAAATTAAACAATAATGGGCTAAAAGGGCAACCTTGTCTAGTTCCATGGCAGAGTTTAAATGGTTTGGATTTCATTGAGTTGGTAAAATTTGAAGCAGTAGGAGACAAATATATTAATTTAATCCAATTAATACATTTTGGGGCAAAATTCAATTTCTCTAATACATTAAATAAATAGTTTCATTCTACTCTATTAAAAGCTTTTTCGGCATCTAAGGAAACAATACCTTCAGAAGGTGAAACAGAGGGATAATAAAGGATATTTAATAAAGTTTGGATATTAAATAGTGAATTATGACCCTTTATAAACCTAGTTTGATCTTCAGAGATAATAAAAGGCATAATCTAGTCTATGGGCCAAAACCTTAGACTGATAATTTTCAATTTGTTTCTTCTGCTTCTAGCCTAGAGATCAACCATTTTCTTCAGTAAAATGTCATTAGATCTGCTTAGCAAAGAATTAACTTCTTGTACATCTGTAAGATTGGCTTCTTGAATCTCAGCTGCCTATTCCAATTCCTTGATTTTTGCATCAAGAGTTTCAATAGATGACTGTAATGATTCAAGAGTCTTTATTTTGGTATTTGTTTAATTTAAGGGATGGGAGGGGAGGGTGTAAGGAGGGGGAAATAAAGACTCTGTAAATCATATCATGTGGAAAGAGAGTGTAAAATTCTGTTTATTAGGTTTGCATGTTTTAAAAAAAATAAAATATTCAAAAACAAAGAGTCTTGAAGACCTGAGTAAGAGAAGATTTAATCTCCTTCCCATCTCTTTTGGATTCTTTAACGTCCTTCCTTAGGTTTAATAAGCTCCATTATAAGTAAGAGTTGAATCTTCAGAGGTAGAGATTTCTTCCTCCCCTCTTCCAGCTTTAGCTCCACGGATGCTCATAATAAACATAAGTAGGGAAAAAAATTATGAAGAAAGAGGAGAAAACATAAAACCAAAAACAGGAAAGAAGTAATTTAAAAGAACAAGGGCATGGGAGCTGGAGAATTAAAAGGAGCCTGGATAAACTAAAAAAACTTGTCACTCCATGAACTGCCAGCAGGGAACTCCTGAGAAGAGGTAAACTATGATATATGTTGCCCAATTAATACAGTAATATTAATTGGGAAACTTCTCAAAATCATAGATAGTATGTTTTTTTTAAGTGATAGCAGTATTCTTCCTTATGTATCAGGTCTATCCCTATAAAATGCAATGTTTTGGTTATTTGCATGTTGAGTTTCATTGCTTTTTGCGAATGTAGCTTGCAAATTGTTTATAAATTTCATTCTTCAGTTCTGTCATCTAAAGAAAATAATTTGTAACTGCAAAGATTCTCACTACTTTCCTTTGTTTTGTCTTGGTTTTAATGCTTTAAAAATGTTGCAAACAACTAGAAAAAATGTTCACATATTGAATCATAGAAAGTTGTCACTAAGACACGTTTTTTCTCTCTGAAAATGGAAAGGTTCTTGTGAATTGTAATCTTAAAAAAAAAACACTCCATGCAATTATAAACCAGCCTTCTTCCATGCACTCAGAATATTTACTGAGGTTGGAAGGGCAAGAATGAAATGAAGTGATGACATCTCCTGTCCTTTCTGATTTTATTTCAGATTTGCAGCATCTAAAGTTTTTGCTTGTAAATGGTTGGTTTAGCTATGCTGTCAGTCATCCTTGTTAATCTTCAGATTTGCCAACGACACCACAGTGGTGGGCCAGGTATCAAATAAAAATGAGACAGAATGCAAGAAAGATTGAAATTCTAATGGCATAGTGTCAAGATAATAACCTCTGCCTCAGCGAAAAACAGTTGAGGAGGATGAGCATTGACTTCAGGAGAGGGGGCACAGTCCCGCATTCCTGTCCACATGAATGGTGCTGAAGTTGAAAGAGTAGCTTCAAGTTCTTAGCAATAAATAGCTCCAAGGACCTGACCGGGGACAAACACATTGAGGCAACAATCAAGAAAATACACCAACGCCTCTATTTTCTTAGGAATCTGAGGAAGTTTGATATTTTCCCCATGTCCCCTTACTAACTTCTATAGGTGCACCAACAAAGTCAGACTTGCTGGATACATCACAGTGTGATGTGAGAGCTGCTCTGCTCAAGATCAGAGGACACTACAGAGGATAATGAATGCAGCTCAGAACATAATGCTAATCACACCTCGAGAACATTCTCCCTCCTCCCATTGGGTCGAAGGTTTAAGAATGTAAAAGCACTCACCAACAGGCTTTAAAACTGTTTCTTCCTTTCAATCATCAGACTCCTGAATGAATACCATAAGAATCATATCAATCTGCCCTTGCTTGGTGCTAGTTGATCTTCCCTTTTCATTGTAATCCCACCCTCTGTAAATTGTAATCTTTAATTGACTGTATTGAATGAAGATCTACCGGGACCAATGCCTGAAGAGGGCGCACAAAATCAGTGAACCGGTGCGGACTCGAAAGGCCAACGTGGCCTGTTTCCGCTCCGTAAATGGTTATATGGTATGAATATTAGAGCTAACCTTTCAGCTTGTTCGCAGAAGAAGCCTTCTCAAAGTACCAGGCAAATAAAAATAAAACTTAATCTGTTCAGTGACATTTAAAATGTTCCTCTGATTTGCAGACCAGTTGAAGACCATTCACCAGGACCTTTAAAGTTGTAGTTACAGGCTATAAATCACCAGTATTTCCTCTTGCCAAGACCTCTCATTGAATTTCCTACCTCAGAGAGATGTGAGTGCTCTGCTGTTGAGTGTATCCAAGGTGATTGTTGAACCATAAGGGAATCAAGGGATGCAGTGATGAAGATGGAAAGTGGGCATAGAAAGATAAAGGACAGAAACAGTCCCTTCAGCCCATCAAGTCCGCCCCAGCCATCAAGCACTATTTTGCTCTAATCCCGTTTCATTCACCCCAGATTCCCATCTGCTCCTCCCCAGGTTCTACCATCCATTTACAATGATCTATTAACCTACCAACTAACCTGGAGGAAACCCAGCTCCTGAAATCCATAATTCAACCTTTGAATTATTGGGTGGTTGAGACCGTCTCATGTTTTTTACGAAAAATCTGAAGGAATATATGAGGTGATGGACATCTTCAGCAAACCTTTGGCTAAGATACTTAGCTAGAATTCTTTTTTATTCTTGGCAAGGACCTTTAAGATTGACTTGTCCGAGCATGCTGTGGCTGAGACTACTTTAGAAGAGGAAGGTATACTGTTAAATTTCCTTTCTGTCGATGAAAACATTAGGATACTTGAGGATGACTTTTCATAAGTGCCCTTCTTTCCTTTCCCTTAAGCTGTCCCTTGGGATCAAAGAACCTTACTTCCATTCCATTTTTGTGGTTCTGGAGCAGCCAATGAGACAAATGCTGGAAATTCCAAAGATGGGGAAGAGAATGACTGATGGGTCATGGAGGGGAATAGTTTGTGAGGTGATCTACCACTGATGTAGACCCTGAATACCATCCCAAATGCTTTTTTCCCATTTCATGAGTCAGATGTAATATTTCTTCAAAGAAGCTTTGAGTTTTTATTCTTATTTTTATTCCTTTCTTTCTTCCTTTCTTTTCTTCTATTCTACACTTTTCTTGAGACTGTGGGAGGAGGGGTTTGCTGGGGTATTATCATCATGTAATTGATACTCAATATATTATTACATCTGTATTTTGAAATATATTCGAATGCATGTATTGTTAAAATTTTTAAATAAAATATTCAAAAAAAGGAGGCTTTGTGTGCATTTCTTAATTGTTTCCTCTGTCCGCTCTCATGACAATTTTGTTAAAGATGAGTTGCAATGTAACAGCAAGAAAGATTGAGAAAAGTATAGAAGCTTGACACAGCTTTGTATGACAGTCTTCACTGAGAATGGTTCTTTTGTAGACCCATTGGTTAATCACAGTTTGCAATACTGCACTTTAACATGGGCTACATTCAAAAAGAATATTAGACATTTATTTGGCGAATGCATGCATATCAGTAAGTGCTTCTTAATGCAAATCTTCCTCTATCATTTCTGACATTAAGCATTCACAAAAGATTCACTTGAAGACATATTGTATGTATTGATGTTGAACCTTGCAAACCACAGAGACATTGATGACTGCCTCATATTTCAACATCACAAAAGGTGATCAACGGTTTTTTTAAGCAGGCCTGGCAAAGATCCAGACAACCCAATAATTCAAGGACTTATGACAACAGGTTGAGTGAACCCGGCCTTTTCTTCTTGGAGTGACGGGGATGAGAGGTGACCAGACAGAAGTGTATAAGATGATGAGAGCCATTGATCATGTGGATAATAAGAGGCTTTTTCCGAGGACTGAAATGGTTGCCACAAGAGGACAAAGGTTTAAGGTGCTGGGGAGCAGGTACAGAAGAGATTACAGGGGAAGTTTTTTTAAGCAGAGAGCGGTGGGTGCGTGCAATGGTAGTGGAGGCAGATATAATAGGGTCTTTTGAGAGACTTTTGGATAGGTACATGGAGTTTAGAAAAATAGAGGGCTATGTGTAAGCCTAATAATTTCTAAGATAGGGACATATTTGGTACAACTTTGTGGGCTGAAGGACCTGTATTGTGCTGTAAGTTTTCTATGTGTCGATGACTACCCTGACTGTAAACCTGTGCATATAAAAACAAGTAGTGACTTGGATTTTGTAGGTTAAACGTGAAGTGGAACATTCCTGTGGCTTCATTGGTGAAAACAACATTCGTGCACAAAGGTCCAGAGGAGGAAACCCAAATCGTGAAAGCACAAAGTTCCAGTTGGATCTGGGGACAGTTCCAAAAATGTTAAGGTGAAGAATGATGTTTTCTCAATAACTTTAGGCATTTGCAATGATTTCTTGTTAAATTTTAAGAAAAACAACAAAGTAATATTTTGATTTTTAGTAAACTATCATTTCATAGAAAAGCGCAGTAAAAAACCTCACCTAAAGCTGATCCTTATCCCCAGTCCCAAGAGATATCCATTTGACAGGCACAGTGGTGCAGCAACCTTGACCTTGAGTGCTTTCATTGTGGAGTTGGCATGTTCTACCTCTGATCACATGAGCTTCTGCTGGGTGCTCTGATTTCCTCTAGCATGGGATGGTTAATTGACTAAATTTCCCTGTGACGTAGGTAAGCGGCAAAAGAATAAAATGGGAAGTTGATGGGTATATCAGAACAACGAAGTTGCAGGAAAGAAGAGAGGAACAATGGGATTGCTCTGCTGTATATCAGTATGTACCCAGTGTGCTAAAATGCAACTGATTGCATCGTATTAACTAACACAGAGGCTTGTGAATATTAGGAATAAGATGGTGGACAGATACATGGATAGGAAAGGTGTAGAGGGATATGGGATTAATGTGCATAAAGGGGTTTAACATCGATAGGCATCACGATTGGCAAGGATGAGGTGGGCTGAAAGGGTCCATTTCTGTGTTGAACAATTCTGCGATAAAACTTCCCATCATTTGACAGGCATATTATCCCTTCCCAGACCCTTCTCCACTACAGCCCGGCCCATACATACACTTTTAAAATTGAAATGCTTCTCTCTCCTCCAACCTTTCAACCTACTTTTTCCATTATCCATCCCCATTCCTGCAACTACCCCTTGCCACCAGCCATTCTCCCCACCCTCATCTTTCATTTAACCTTGCAACTCTATTTTTTAAGATGGCCTTCTTTCTGCTTTGGCTCATGCTTTTAGACTTTCCACCCTCTCATTCACTGTCTTTTGAGATTCTAGAAGGTACTGCACCCACCGAGTTATTGTCAGAATTCTAAACCCCCGTTGGGTTCTGATCCCACCAACTATACATGCACATTGTGACAATGAAGATCTTCTTTCTCAGGCACAAAGCGCAGGAGAGGACAGACGTGCTCAGGTGATGTAACTGAGGCCAGTCAGCAGACAGAGAGCAAATAATGACTGATTTCTATTTGAGTCTGGTTAACACCCACTGCTAACCATTTAGGTCTAAATACACCAAGAAAGAAAATCTGACTGTCTCTGTTCACAAGTAAACAAAGTCATGCATCCAGCACCAGAGTGATTTTACATGGGGCTCCAAATGAAGAGAGGCTTGGTGAGGAAAAAGCAAACACACTTGGAGAAAGAGACATTTATCATTCAAACAATGTTCAACTCAGCTGATGGCTACCAAATCAATCCAATTATAAAATGTTAATACCATTTTATATAATCTTAACTTCACTGTCATCTAAATTTCTTTTTAAAATTACTTATTTGTGGTGAACAAGCACAATAAGTTTTACTATTTGATGCAATCATATAGGTAACAGGTACTCTCTTTTCTGTTGGAATTCTGCTGAATTTTATACATTACTGATAACCCAATGCTGAACAATAGCTAGAGGTGACAACAACCTTGTAAGATTAAGGCATAACCCTTGTTTAAATGGAAGTTGGCTGTATCTTTGGAACTCTTTACCTGTTACAGGTGCAGCTGGAAAGAGAGAAATCCAGAGGGGACAATGTTCCCAATATTTTGTAGCTTCAAGCAATTGAATAATAAAAAGGATGAGAATTTTGGTCCCTTGAAGTTTTACACTGTAGTTAAGCTCAGCCTAGGGGCCCGGGTGGTAGTTATTCCGCCACTGCTGTCGACCAGGGTAAGAGATACTGAAATGAAGAATAAGAACAGCATTCATACTGACACTTGGCATGACGGACTTAATGGTGCCACTGTCACTAGAATGATTCTGTTGGAAATTCAGATGTTAAACATTTCATTTATTTTATGTTCGCTATTTCAAATGTTAACTACCAATTATGTCAAAATCTATCTGTACTTCCTTCAAAACTGAAGAAGAAAATATGAAGTTCATGTTTCAGATTAATTACTTTTTTGTGAGAAAAGAAGATTCTTACAATAAGCTTTTGATGTGAGTACAAGCACAGGGGGTGGAAGATGAGGGGAAGGATCCAATTCAGTGTAAGGCAGGAATAATTCAATGCTAAAATGGAGGGAGATAGGAAAGAGTGATGAGAAGAGCAGGTAAAGATGCAAAGCAAGGGTTTGTAATAGTTATAAATTCCACTGCAGGAAACATTATAAATTCCACTGCAGGAAACATTACCAACCTGTACTTCCCCAAAAGAGCCAGAAAATGTTAACACTCTTTTCAACTCCATTTTAAAATGCCGCAACCTATCTTAAACTTTTCATGACTTTTTTTTTTAGAAATTTTGTGCTTCAACAAATAGTATTATTGTGTGGGCCTCAGAGTTTCTTCAGACGTTTACACATCTGGGACACTTTTGGACTGGAGAGGTCAGCAGCTCCCCCTGCAGGGTAAGGATCCTGTTTAGCAAAGATGCTTTACAGCATTATACTCAGGGAAAAATAGTTTCAATACTGTTAAAGTTGAGCTACATTTCAATGCCTAAAATATGCAAGTACAATTTTCTGCCAACATTCTTAAAATAAGTGCCATAAAGCTGGCCAAATGGACCAAGCTAAGCAGCACTAAGTACATTATCTAAATTTTATTTTAGAACTGTATATCTTCATTGCAGCTGAGAAAGTGAGAGTTTGTAGTTTAGATAAACAGCGAACATGCCAAAAGTCTCCTTCACGTTCTAAGGATTTTTTTTTAAATAGCTCACATGCTTATGGCATTGTTACTACAGTTAAACATCTAAAGGAAAAACTTATTTTCATGTCCTTTAGGCAGTCCAAAATTATTTACAGCTGATTAATTACTTCTGCATGCAGTCACTGCTTTACAGCAAGCATTTTACACACAAGGTCCCACTGATAAGCAATAAAATTTCTAATCATTATAATCCTTTGTAATTTGTGTTACCTGAGAATAAATATTCACCAAGAAAATTATTATATTTCTTATTTGCATATTTTCATGCAATCTTGACAGCTGGGAACTGTGTTTAAAGTCTCATCTGTAAGAAAGCATTTTTGATCATGTGGAACCTCCTCAATACCTTATTGAAATCATCCCAAACTTTACTTTCAAAGCCTGAGACAAAGATTGAATCTGAGCCAAGGAACTCTGAATTTACTTTCCTGAAAGCTCAATTTCAACATACTCAGAGAGATGCAGGCAGTGACTCAGACAAGGTGGTAGTCAAAGAAAGTCTTGTTAAGGGGCTTGGCAGTGGCAAGGCGACTCTTGGAGCCAAATTCAGAAAATTTTCATGTAGCACACCATTGGAAACTGAGACAGCAGGGATTTTGTGAGGACATGCTGGTGGCGAACAATTGGTGTTGAAACCCAGAAGCCAGTTTATCAGAATCAGAATTTATTGCCATGAACAAGTCATGAAATTCAGTGTTTTGTGGCAGCTTCGTAGTGCAAACATTCATATTATAACCATCTCACAACATTACAATAAAAATAGCAGTGCACGAAAAGTAAGGCAGTGTCTTTGGTTCATTGATCATTCCGGACTGATGGCAACAGGGAAGAAGGTGTCCTTGAGCCGTTGGCTCTTTAAGCTCCTGTATCTTTTTCCTGATGGTAGCAGAGTGAAGAGGCCATGGCTTGGATGGTGGGGGTCTTAGAGGATAGAGGGTGCTTTTTTAAGACACTGCCTCATATAGATGTCCTTGATGGAGTGAAGTCTGCTGCCTGTGATGTTGCAGGCTGAATTAACAACCCTCTGGAGTTCATCAGCTGCTCAAAAGTCCTGGGAGGTAACCCACCTAAAAAGATTCACACGTTTCTTTTATTTTCACATATAAACATGCAAGTCTCTTAGAGGCCATGGAAAATTACATAGTGGGTATGACAGTTGCCTGAGTTAAACAGTGGTGCACTCAGCAAAGCTAAATCCAATTGAAATGAGCATGGAATTGATCCTATTGCTTCTGAAGTTAGCTACATAAGGGTTAATGCTACATAATTCTAATACTTAAAAAAATGCTGTTGATGGAGCAGCCAAACTGGCCACAAGACTGATAAAATGAACAGTGATTATGGTTGAACAGGTCCTTCTATTCATTGACTGGACTGGCTCTGGCTTGTCATTTTAAAATAGCTGCCTTGAAAAACACATTGACTTTGTCTCACAGGATTCCAAAGCAAGATGTTCCTACGGGACCATGTCAGAACGTGCCTGAAAGCTCGGTTTCAGCAAAGACAGGGTGAGGCTGCTAGAGAGAGAGAGAGAGAGAAGAGAGGAGAGGCTCTGGAAGGAAGGATGGGAATGGGGGAGGAGGAGAGAAGAAGCAGGGAAGGATCTTAAAAGTTTAATGTGAACATTATTAGTGTGCAAATTGTGCAACAATTTGGGATGAAAGAAGTTGCAAACCATAACTCCTGTTACTATCACAACAGTCCCCACTCAACCCTCTGTGCATTCCAAACAAGTGCTGCTTGTGCATTTTTTAAGACATGTGCATTTGCCAAAAATTGGGCTTGGCTACCAAGTGCAAGGACACTTTTAATGAAGAGACTTATAGTCTCAAAGATTATTAGACTCCCTGTCCCAGGAAATGAATTGTGGAATTTAATTTCCACATATAATAAATTAGTTTTAGAGAGTCTCAAGGGATAACATTTTATTGGTTTTCACTTTTTTCTTTCTCATGGTATTACAGCACAGGAGGCTATTCTGCCCATCGATTCATGCCTGTTTGCAGCAGAATGAACCTGTTCCCCTCTGATATTCGGCAAACTGCTATCCCATAAGATCATCAACCCTCTCCTAATTCTCCTGACGTCCACCTGCACCAATGCAATTTACAGTAGCCAATTCTTGAGAGAACATACAAATTGTACATAGTTGGCAAACATGGTGAGGATCAAGATTCAAGATTGCAATTATTGTTATGAATGGGTGCAAAAATACACAAAATACTTTTACCTTGGTTTACCCTGCAACGTCACACAAAAAAGGGCTATTAATGAAGCACCGCTGACAAGTCAAGAAAGAGAAGCAAAAGAAAGTCCCTTCAGAGACGTTGATTGTGTTGGAGCACCATTAACACATAGAAATGGGAGAGGATCTCAGCCAGTCTCACAGTATCCACAGGAGGTAAAGGCATGTTACCTGAGCCCTTCTTCGTTCCTTCACATCATTGGCAAAGTTTCATGGTCACTCTGGAGCACCGCTAACTCTCTGTTGCTCTACATTTTCTTTATTTATTCTTTATCTCAATTCTGTTTTAATTTCCTTCTGTTTATGTCTACTCTAATTCACTTCGTTATGTTCTGTCAATCCTCTCTTTTTCAGTCCTCAAATCCCATCATTTGAGAAGATAAACATCTGTTATT
This sequence comes from Narcine bancroftii, assembly GCF_036971445.1. Classification (NCBI taxonomy): domain Eukaryota; kingdom Metazoa; phylum Chordata; class Chondrichthyes; order Torpediniformes; family Narcinidae; genus Narcine; species Narcine bancroftii. The sequence continues at coordinate 19,405,343 of NC_091478.1, forward strand.
GACAAAGATTTCAGAGACCCCACGGACCTCAGCAAGCTATTAATATCTGCACCAATTTGCAGCAGTAACATTTCTGGTGTTTAAATTTAAATAATCAGACAAGACACAAACTTCACGCTCGCGCGCTTCAGCCAATTCATCTGTATGGATATTTCTTACATTAGGTTATAAGTTCCTTGTCCAAATAAAGCAGGGCTTCCAAAACTGTGACACAGCTATCCCTGGGCTACACAAGTCAAGTTTATTGTCATCTGATTGTACAAGTACAACCCGATAAAACAGAGTTCTCGGACCTCAGTGCAAATAATACATATGCAGGACAAGTACTTCATCTATAAAAATAAATAAATATAGTTTTGTATAGAAGAGAGTCTCGGATGGTTAGTTTGAGCCGTTCCTTTGGTCGCTCATCATTCTCACTGCCTGTGGGAAAAAGCTGTTTCTCAACCTGGTCCTCCAGTATTTCTTCCCCAACGTGAGCAGCTGAACGATGCTGTGTGCAGGGTTGAAGGGGTCTTTAATGATTTTGCACACGCTCCAGACAATGATCCTGGTAGATCACATCGATGGTGGGGAGGGAGACTTAGAATAATCCTCTCTGCCACTTTTATGGTCCTGTGGATTGACCTCTGATCCATTTCTCAGCAGCAACAGTACCACAAAGCGATGCATCCAGTCAGGATGCTCTTGATAGAGCTCCCATGGGAGGTTGACATAATGGTAGCTGGTAGCCTTGCCCGCTTCAGTCTTCTCAGGAAGTGTAGTCGCAGTTGTGCCTTCCCTGACAAGTGAGGTGTTGAGTGTCCACGATAGGTCACGAGTTAAGTGAACTTGGTGCTCTCCACCCTCTCTACTACAGAGTTTTTGATGTGTAGTGGAGAGTGGTCATTCCTGGTCCTCTTGAAGTCCATAATCATCTCCTTCATCTTGTCCACGTTGAGACTCAGGTTGTTATTCTCGCCCAATTTCACGAGATTTTCCACCTCCTCTCTGTATTGTGACTCATCGTTGTTACCGATGAGATCAACTACGGTTGTGTCATCTGCAAACTTGATGACACTGTTGAAGCTGGATCTGACGATGCACTGGTGGGTCAGTAGCATGAAGGATCGGGCTGAGCACACGGCCCTGAGATGTGCCAGTGCTGAGCGTGATGGTGCTTGATATTCTGCTATCACCTTGAGTGTGGTATTTCCATTCGGAAGTCCAAGATCCAGTTACTGAAAGGCATGTTGTAATCCAGTGAGGACAGCTTCTCTACCAGCCTTTGGGGAATGACTGTATTAAATGTTGAGCTGAAGTCAATGGGCAGCCTGACGTATGAGGCATCATTCTCCAGGTGGGCCTGGATGGAGTGAAGCAACTAGGCGAGATCATCTATGGAAAGGTTTCTTCAATAGGCGAATCAAAATGGGACTAGCATCTCTGGAAGGTGTGCTTTGATGCGTTCCATCACCATATGCTTGAAGCATATCATAATGGTGGAGGTCAATGCCACAGGACAGTAGTGTGGTTGTCTTGAACCCTGCAGGTGGATTGCTACAGTAGAGTGCTGCTGAAGACATCCGTCAATTGGTCTGCGTAGTCCTTTAGTCCCTGACCAGGTATCCTGTCTGTACATGATATTTCTGAACAAATAAGCAGAAAAATTGAACACTGAAAGAATTATCATTGTAGAATCATTTTTAAAAATTGGTGGAGAAGGAACTCATTTGACCTATCTTATCCATGTTAGACAATGTTAATGCGTTCCAGTTGAAGGGTACCCCAGCGGAATATGAGGTGTTGTCCCTCCAATTTGTGTGAGACCATGAACAGTCATGTTGACATGGGTATTGTGTGGCGAATTGAAATGGGTGGCCACTGAGAGATCCACGCGATTGAGACGGACAGAACCGAGATACTCAGGAAAGTGACCTCCCAATCTGTGTCCAGTTTTGCTGATGTAGAGACCCACTACAATGGTTAGTCATTCACCCATTTCTGTTTCCATTTATTTATTTATTTATACACCAGTGGGATGAGGTGATAGTTCAGCAAGGGCTGAAGGGCCTCCTTCCTGTGCTGTAATGTACTATGGTTCTCAACTAGATTCTGCCTGCCCCTAACCCCTCCATATCTGGAGACTCCTGGACAGCCCTGGAGGGTGATGATCCACACACAACATTGGGGAGCTGGGGATAAATAGGAACAGGGCAGCCTGACAACGCCCCCGGTGACGTCAGCACATGGCTGTGACGTAGACTCTGACGCGCAGGTGACGGTGCGTCTGCCCGACACGTCATGGTGTGCGCAGTGGCGAGGAGGGCTTGCCCTTGATTGACGTTCCGGGGTTGCGTTGGATTTTCGTTGCGGCGTCGGGAAGAGTTCGCTCGCTGGAGGGGCCAGACTCTCCCTCTCTGTTCGCGGCCTGTTGGTGGTAAAACAACGCAGCAGTCCGCCGCTGGCTGCTCCGGTCCTTCCCCTCCACCAACACCCACCTCCGTCCCCTCCACCAACACCCACCTCCGTCCCCCCCTCCCTCCCTCCCCACATCCCCCAAAACCCTCCCTCCGTCCCCCCTCCCTCCCAAACCCTCCCTCCGTCCCCCCTCCCTCCCAAACCCTCCCTCCATTCCCCTCCTTCCCAATCCCTCCCTCTGTCCCCACATCCCCCAAAACCCTCCCTCCGTCCCCACCTCCCTCCCAAACTTCCAATCCCTCCCTCCCAATCCCTCCCTCCCAATTCCTCCCTCCGTCCCCACCTCCCTCCCAAGCCCTCCCCCCGTCCCCAATCCCTCTGTCCCCCCGTCCCCAATCCCTCTGTCCCCCCGTCCCCAGTCCCTCTGTCCCCCCGTCCCCAGTCCCTCTGTCCCCCCGTCCCCAATCCCTCTGTCCCCCCGTCCCCAATCCCTCTGTCCCCCCGTCCCCAATCCCTCTGTCCCCACTCCCCCCAATCCCTCCCCACCTCCCCCTCCCAAACCCTCCCCACCTCCCCCTCCCAAACCCTCCCCACCTCCCCCTCCCAAACCCTCCCCACCTCCCCCTCCCAAACCCTCCCCACCTCCCCCTCCCAAACCCTCCCCACCTCCCCCTCCCAAACCCTCCCTACCCCCCTCCCTCCCTCCATCCCCACCTCTCCCTCCGTCCCCACCTCCCCCTCCCTCCCTCCGTCCCCACCTCCCCCTCCCTCCCTCCGTCCCCACCTCCCCCTCCCTCCCTCCGTCCCCACCTCCCCCTCCCTCCCTCCGTCCCCACCTCCCCCTCCCTCCCTCCGTCCCCACCTCCCCCTCCCTCCCTCCGTCCCCACCTCCCCCTCCCTCCCTCCGTCCCCACCTCCCCCTCCCTCCCTCCGTCCCCACCTCCCCCTCCCTCCCTCCGTCCCCACCTCCCTCCCAATCCCTCCCTCTGTCCCCACCTCCCTCCCAATCCCTCCCTCCATCCCCACCCCCCAAAACCCTCCCTCCCAATCCCCACATTCCAAAACAGAGGCTAATTAGGCTGCATGGATGTTATAGATTGAATGGGCTGTCCACCGTTCTGTATCATTCAAATTGCACATAACAAAAATATCATGGCAATCACCCCATGCTCTTATCTGTTCTCCCCACATAATGCCATACTCACAATTTCTACCTTTTTGTCTCCCCATTCTGTCCCCTACATCCCCTTTCCTTCAACATCTCTCCATTATATCCTCTCACACTCCATCTCCGTGCCCTCAGCCTTTCTGTTCTCCTTTTCATTTTACTCTCAATCTCCCTACAAATGCACCCTGTTTTCCCTTGCTCACACATCTCTCCTTCCCATTCTGTCCCCTAGTCACCCCTTTCCATGTCTCCCCATTATATCGTCCCTCACACTCTCCACTTCCATTCACCCGCATTTCTTACCCTGCCAAAGGCAATTTAGACTAAGACAATGAACAGGATAGCAATGTGTTATTTTTCTTTTATAATATTGATTTCAAATCCATGTTTATATCTATTTTATTTTCAGGAAATTTAAACATTGTAGATGAAATGCGAACATTGTTTAAAAAAAAATGCCTGAAGTAAAGTCCATATTTCGAGAAGTTCTTCCTAAACAAGGTACGTCTTTGTTTTGCTTTACTGTGCAAGTTTTTTTTGATATATGAAAATCTACGTTACTTACAACTTACATCAGAAATGTTGGATAGGAACTCAGCAGGTGTTGCAGCCTTCAAAAGAAGATAAAGATATATAATCTACGTTTTGGGCCTGAGCCCTTCTTCAATGATCATAGTAAATCAGATGTTTATTTTGTTGTGCAAAATTCAAAACTGTTTTAATGGTATTTTACCCTGAACGTGAAATAGGACCACCAGTTAGAACCAATTGCTGTGAGTGTTGGGAATTACTATCTTTAAAAAATGTGTGGATCATCAAAATTATATTTTTAAATTTTTAAATGGTCAATTTGTATTTTCTCTCCCCCCCCCCCCCTTAAAATTTATGGTTAGCTTACTTCATAATGTTTCCATTTTAGGAGGTACTGGTTGTACATGGAATTAGTGGTAGTGCTGTGATGGGCTAGAGATCTGCTCGTCTTTAAGTGGCTCCATCAATTGTGCAAAGCAAGTTTCAAGTGTGGATTTTGTACTAATTATTAGGAGGATATAATCATCCAGGGAAAGAAAATGGCAAGAGATATTCTAACATACAAATTGTAGGGCAACTGTAAAGGAAGCACAGAAAATATAAATCCTGGCCTTTAATATCTAGTTCTGCCATTATCAATTATCTATAACTTAAGCTAAATTATTAGTACCCTAATATGAAATGTGTAAATGACCCAAATCCATTTGGGTTACTTTTCAGTTATCATAGTTCTCATGTCAAACAGTTTCCACCTGCAGATTTTTGCAAATTGAATAAATTCCAGTTCACATTTCACTTTTTTCAGATCAGCTTTGGCAGGTCTGCATAAGAAATAATTACCAGAGAATTGTGCGCATGCAGAAAATACCTCCAAAATGGGGTGGATTTTGAATTGAAAGTATTACTGATGACAAGTATGGTTGTAAGCATCATTTTGTGGAAAATCAATTCCATAGCTTTGATTCATAGTGACCGTTACATTGTGAATAGAAGTGACCTAGCAAGGAATATCTCCCAGCAGGATTGTTTTTAATCCTAATCTGATGATATTAGGTCAACTCTTCTTTGAGGATGTCCCCACCATGGTACTCTGCAAACCAAAACTTCTGCCACTTAAATCGGTAACCCTGGAGAAGATGGAGAAAATGCAAAGGGAAGCAGAAGCAACCATACACCAACAGGAACTGGCACGAAGAGTTCAAGAGTAAGAATGGTTTTTCAGTGTATAGCAATAGCGAAATATTTCTTAAAATCAAATAAATGACACTACTTTAAGTGATGTTTAGGAGTTTGTTATTCACATTCAATTTTAAAAACAGACCTGCTGTAACATCCTGTATTTTAATTTTGTACATGGCATAGAAGATTATAGATTGTGTATCATAATGCCATAAGCTAATCAATGATGCATGGGAAACATTGACAAGCTACAAAACAGAAAGCCAAATGTCACAGTTGAATCAGTAGTAGTGTTTGGCCTGTAATATAGGATTAATGTGACAAACAGGATGAATTTGTTATTCAGGTAACATTAGAACTGAAGAATTTAAAAAATGACTGCTTAAAATAGTATGGTAATTATAGTATTTGTATCAAAGTTGGGAGAAAAAAAGAGCTTTTTAGCTCAAAGTGGTTTCTGGATTTAATTCCTAATTGTTCAAATAGTATAGCTGGCATTCTCAGTTGAGCCAGTTATGGGTTCAGGCCTGCAGCAACATGAGATCAATAGAGGACTTGTTGCATTGAGAAAAATGCTGGTAACTGGATGAAAAGCTGTTGAGAAGATTCAAATGGCATTTGGATTTGCCAATTAATAGTCAAACAATCCTGGCATTCTTATCACAGTAGTCAAACTTCATTTATCTCAGTGATACTGTTGGGATCATTTTATGTACATTATCTTAATGTACCCACATAACCTCAGATCTCTGTTGAAGGTGAAGGGACAATTACTGTTTAAATCTATGTCTCTTGCTAGAAAAACCTCAGAACTTTTCAATTTTCAACTTATTTCCAAACACAAGAAAGCAATCGTAGCACTTTTTTTGGAAAGAAAGTGGAAGGTGAAACTGCATTTAAACTTGATTTTGATATTTAAATTCTGAAATGAAGTACACCCATTGCCATATTCCATCTTCAAAATCAATTTTTATTGCAAGTCAAAGGGACATGTGATACATTCCGCTGGAGCTTGTACAGAAGGTAGAGTCCAGCTTTTAAACTGCTTGAAGCATGTATCTTTAGCATTAGCAGCCAATAGATCTATTACACACAGAGATTTAAGTATTTAAACCAATCCTTTTGAAGTCCATACAAATCAAAAAGGTGTGGCAGTGATGTTTGTACAAGACTATGGAATGATCATATTACTTCAACACCAAGTAGCTTACCTTCAGTTACCACAAGCATGTGGCACATATTTTTTTAATTCAATTTCAATGCCACCCACATCCTGGAAAAAAGAAAATCTATACCCTACATATTAAGTGCTTTTTGGTTCTATTTTCGCAGTGAATACACTCGAAAATATTTAATGAGGTTTAACCAGTCCCCAAATTTCACATGTAATGTAAACTAAGTGGACTGAAAAGCTATAATCAAAAACAAAATTTTAAAAATGCAGAAACATGTGCTGTTCATCTGAAAACTCTCACTTGAAGCGTCCTCCATCTCCTTCACTTACAAAGCGTTTGCGGCCCCTGAAAAATTAAATAAAGTACATAACCTTAGCACAAATGGCTTTAAATTAAATTAATTTTAGTCACAGGCCCTTCTGGCCCATGAATCTGCCCCTTAAATACATCAATTAACCAATAACCCCATACATTTTGAATGCAACTAGTGTATCAAAGAGGAAACCCATATAGACACCAGGAGAATGTACAAACTCCTTACGGACAGCACCAGATTTGAACCCTGGCGTTGTAATAGCAATGCACTAACCGCTATGCTCACTGTGCCACTTGAATTAAATTTGTGGCAGAGCATGATACTGGAGCATGGGAAAAGGAAAAATGACTTGCTATTGATAAAATAGCAAAAGCATGCACTTGATACAAATGTACAGTTTTATAACAAATGGGAGAAAAGGAACCTTATGATATCTTGTCTGTAGCACAAAAGATATTGAAGTAATTACTACATGTTTAGCTGCAGAAAGTTTTTTGAAGTGTGGCAGTTTTTCTGCATGAAGTCATTTTTGCTGCAGTTCTGATTCTACTGCAACATCTTATTACCGCTAACTCGAGCAATATTTATGAAATACCATTTTGAACTGACATCTGTACAGCAATCTGGGTGATGCGTAATCCACTACAATGTTACTCACCTTGAGGGACAAAGATCTTTCAGCTCTTTCACAATGATTCCCATTTGATAGCACTGTTCCACAAACTGTTCCATTACTGTATAAGCCTGTGGCACATCCAAATGGATATCTGGAATTTCCTTGTATACTCGTTCAAAACCCTGCAATTGGAGAAATCATTAAAAAAAATTAAATAGTATTTTTTTTCCTTCCAAGCAGAGTATTTATTTAACCATGTCTTGTACTGTAAATAACATCAGAATAACATCCATTCTAAACATGGAAAATAAAAATTGAAAGTAATTAGATCATTTAGCAGCAAAGAAATATGGGCATGAAATATGGTAATTAAATATTGCTCAATTTTCTGCCCAGAACTCAATATGCTATGTTTCCTCTTCCACATCCCCTGCTACACAGTACACTCGATCCAGAACAACATGCCAATTCCATGATCAAAATATAGGGTAAAGAGTGGAGAGGATTAAAGCATCTTCTTATCCAGGTAAGTTGCCATCAAATATCAGGGACAAACAAAAACCCTGTCAGCACACAATCATTATCACTTACTAACAAATAGGTCAACTGTGACCAAGAACTTTCTGGCAAATGTTCAAATTTAAGGAATGGAAAAACTAAAAGTAACTGCAGATGCTAAAAATATGACAAAAACAAGTGCTAAAAATACTATGCAGGTCAGCCTGAGACAAACTGTTTCACATTCAACAAATGCAATCGATCTACTGAATATTTACAGGATTCTAGGCCTATATTATCATTGATAGTGAACTGTACAGCATCGAATCTGGCCACATTATTTAAATTCTACCAAAGTTTCCTCCCATTGATCCTCTTTTAGTCTCCCAGTTTTGACCTCTTCTAAAAATCAAGATGCTGGAAACACTCAGGAGATCAGGTAGCATCTGTAAAAAAAAAAAAAAAAATGGGAATATAGTTTCAAAAGGGCCTTTCTATGAGTATATTTAACCCACAACATTGGCCCTGTTCATGATTTTTTTTCCAAGGATGAGTTTTTATTAATTCTCCATTGTCTTCCCTACATCAAATATTAAGGAAAGGTTTTGCAAAGTTCTTTTTCTGACATCTCGTGCTCAGCTGATTTTGTGAAACTAAGTACAGTGGTATGTTGTGTAGGACTAGATGTTAATTTAAGTTAAACTAGAATGACAAGGCTTTCAGTGCCAAAGTACACACTCATATTGACCATTAGGTGGCACACTTACTCTGTTCATTTGGTCCACAGTGATGATAGATTCCCACAAGGATTTCAGCAGGTTTAATATCATTTTGAAGGTGGTTTCCCCAGTTGATTCCAGAACCATCACAATTGCCTAAATATTTTGAAAATCAATGATCCATCTTTAAACAAGCACAGAGCAAACTACTTAAACATTACAATACTACCATAGTCAATTCAAAGGCCTTCCAAACCAAAATGAAAGCAGCAATTGTGGGTGTCTTATTCTATGAAAAGGTTTTCCTTAATTCAGTTATACAGTCAAAATTTGACAATCCAGACTGCTCAGGGATAGGATCAGTCTGCATTTTCCAAATTCTCAGGCAGTACTTTTAAAATTGAAATTTAAGGAGGAATTTAAAAAAAGAGATGAACAGGTAAAATTTGACCATCTATTCATTACGATATACAGCATCCTTCATTTATCAAAATGAGCAGTTTTAAAAAGAAAAATGGTGCTGTGTATCTGCGACACTTATGCATGCACGCAAACAAATACCCGCTAAATTAAAACGTTTGAGAGTTTTCAAAAAGTCTGGATTCTCGGGTGGCTGGATTTCTGAGACATCCAGATATTTGGACTTCTACTGTACTCCTAAAAGACGCTAATTTTTCATTGTTACCTTGTACACTAGCTCATGGTGAAAGTGTGGCACTTCAAGTTCCCGCACGCAACGTTCAGCTTCTCCTACTTCTCCAGACACTTGGTATTCCTTCAGCAACATGTCAATCTGTCAGAGGAAATGAAAACAGGAGGAAACAGGCATTATAAAACACACTACTGGAACATTTAGAATTGGTTAATCTGTGTAATCAGTTTCCAAAAAAGGTTATAAGTACATTGCTACAAAGCTTAAATTGGCAACTAGATTTTCAATCAAGTGGGTTGCAAGTTCTGAGACGTTAACTCCATGGAAATAGCATATAAAATTTTTTGGATCCATTTATAAAAGTGGAATTTACTAAGTAATCAAATTTTAGGTCAGACTTGGATGCAAATATTTGTAAAATACACCCTCAATGTACCTCTTGGACAAGTTGTTCAACAGGTCTTTGTCCACCTCCTGTACCCCATACGTTGTCCAAACGCAGACCACCTCTCTTCATACTGAGCAGCACAGCTGCTCTACCCAAAGCAACTCTAGAAATGTGAGGGAAAAAATGGTGCTGTTAACCTCAATCAATTCTGGTTAATTATCAAAATAGATTACTTTTAAATCAGCTAAATCTCAACAAGTAAAACTTTTGTCAGTTAAACTTCAATATCTGTTGTTTAAAAACTCTATTATCTTGTTGCTATTAAAAACATGCATCTCTGTAATCCAATGATGGTCCCTGATTCACATTTTTAGGTCTCTTGTAATACCTACCTGGCATTCTCACAGTCCACCTTTCCTTTATAACTTTCAATATAACTTCTTGACAGGATTTCATCCGCCACAGCTCTTGCAATGAACTGGCCTACCAGCTGAAAGAAAAACAAAAATTCTTTTATACCTTTCATTGAACTGCAAGGAATGCAAGAGCTTTTTCTAAATAAAATCATAAATTTTGTTGATTTCACTACAATGGAGGGAAAAAGTAAACCACTAACAAAATTCCTGAAGTTCCTGCAGTGTACCCGGGCTTGAAGTCAGGACCAACATAAAAGGAACAAACTTTTGAATACTAGTTTTCTAAATGTTAAAATGAAAGAAAGTTGAGATAAAATTGGATCACAAAACTAATTTTATATCACATATCAAGTCTTTTAGTCATAACAAAAGATAATCAATTGCAGGGAATCAATTAACCTAGATACATATGGCTTGCCTGAACGGGAATTTCAATTCATTAGGGAAAATGTTAACATTAAAATCTGGGCATTTTCTGTTTATATTTTGGTACAATAAATTTCCTCTCATTTCTGACATAACAAACTAATTATGAGACTGTGATCAATGGTTCTTGACACCACAGTCAGAGGAATCCTTATCTGTATCTATTCTTCATGCTCAACAAGGATATTGTAAATTTTATGAATATCACGTCTCATTCTTCGAAACACACGAGTGCAAACACCTAGTCTGACAACCTCTCCTTAGACGACAAATTTGTTACCCAGGAATTCTTATAAATTCTCTCTCTAGAAGTATTTCTGTTGGAAGCAAAACCTTTCATAGCTGGAGTGGAGGGTGGGGGCGGGGGGGTGAAGTCACACCTCTACACAATAATCCAGGTGCTGTTTATTGTAGATAATTTCTGGGACTTTTTTTCCATTTAAATAAAAGACTCCAATTGTAATAAATGTGTTTTCATGGCAACAGAGGCAAATATCACCAAGTTTAAATACAATGATGTCTTTGAATCGTCTTGTAGACAGACAGTTGCTATGTAAAGGTTTGAGACATTGCTATGAAAGCAGAGATTTTTAAAAATTGCTTCAGAACTTTTAACCTATTAAATTAAAGCTTAGATTTTGTTTTCTTTCTTTACCTTGTTTTCCAGTTAAAGAGAGATGAAGCAAATAGGTGAAGCAGAATCACTGCAGTTTATTCTCCACCCCAATAAACAAAACAAAAACTGACTGCAAATAAATGAGCTGGTTTAGCACAATGCTTTTACAGTGCCAGTGATTAGGACTGGGTTCGGATCCTGGAAGGAATTTGTGTGTTCTCCCCGTGACTGCATAGGTTTTCTCATTGGGGCTCCAGTTTCCTCCCATCATTCGAAACAAACTGAGGGTGTAAATTGGGCAGCACAGACTTGTGGGCCAAAATGGCCTGTTACCGTGCTGCATGTCTAAATTTAAAAATTAAATTATCAAGCTTGTTCCATGCTCTTGATCGACCTGTTGAGCAGAATAGATTCTTTGATAGGAATTTGTAAAAACGGATTGTGCTGTGGTCAATCCATTACATCAAATTTAGAGAGCACAAATTTCTTCAGATGCAAAAAAAGGGGAAAAAAACTACAGCATGTGCTAGTAGATCCTTCACTACCATAAAATATAAGCAAATAGAACAAATGTGATACTGAGCCAAAGAGAAATCAACAAGTGGATAGATTATAAAGGACATTTTTACAAGAGGAGATGGGTGTGGAGAAGTTTATGAAGGAATTCCAAAGTTCAAGCACTTCATTGAACCCTTTTCTATTATGCAATTAAATGAGGATAATTTTTTTCACTGACAGTCTATCTACTTTTGTATTTCTGCCTTCCTCGAGGGAACATCAGAATGCTTTTAGTTCACTTTTAGTTTGTAGCCAAGTTTATTCAAACTGACTGCATGAAAAACCATCCTGATCAGATTTAGTTTAATTACAGGAGCATGGGGTGTGAAGCTTATCACCTCAATGAAACCAGGTATAATAAAGCAAAGGTCCAAGAAAAAGACAAGCCAAAGTTTAGAATGGAGCAAAGTCCAAATGTTAGAACCAGTAATAATTCTGCATCACGTTGTCAATGAACAAGTGGAAGAAAACAAAATCAACATTGTACCATAAAATATATTTCAAGTTCATGAATTCCAAATAACTTTAATTTAGAAATGATAGGACAACAGATTTACCATTTATTGTTCCATGTTATCTTTGTATCTCAATTTTAAAAATAAATCATGTTTGCCATTTACACAATAGTACAACAGAGTTGGGATTGTAGAGAAATTTATTGGCTTAGAGACAGAGGTAAAATAGGGTTAGGTAAATTGTTTCTCTTGTTGGAGACTAGAGCTAGGGAACATAATCTCAAGATTCAGGGTAGTAGATTTAGGAGGGTGGTGAATCTATGACATTCACTGCCCATTGAAGCAGTGGAGGTTACCTCATTAAATAAATTAAAGACAAGGTTGGATAGATTTTTACATAATAGGAAAATTAAGAGATATGAGGAAAAGGCAGGTAGGTGGAGATGAGCCTTTCATCAGATCAGCCATGATCACATTGAATGGTGGAGTAGGCTCGACAGGACTCCTATTTCTTTTGTTCTAGAGAATAGTGCAGTGGTCCTCCCTTATCCGCAAGTCTTGCTTTCTGCAGTTTCAGTTACCTGCAGTCCAAAAATATTAAATGTAAAATTCCAGAAATAAACAATTAAAAGTTTTTAGTTGTGCACCATTCTGAGTAGTGTGATGAAATCTCACGCCATTCTGCCTGGGACATGAATCAACCCTTTGTCCAGCGTATCCATGTTGAAGTCGCTACCCGTCCATTAGTCACAGTAGCCATCTCATTTATCAGATCAACATAGTATATTTAGGGTTCGGTACAATCCCAGTTTCATGCCTCTGCTGGGGGGTCTTGAAACATATCCCCTGCAGATAAGGGAGGGACCACTGTCTAGCCATCTTTGATTCCAGGTTTTGCTGAAATCCATGCCACTGGGAAAATAGGATGAGCAGCCATCATTAATGACTTTAAAAAGATTACAGCAAATATAAAACTATCTCAAATTGCTAAAATATCAGAGGTCAGGGATGATTGGTATAGGAAATTAAAAAATACAAATGGTATATTTGCGCACTTGTATTTGCAACATGAGGCAGAGGAATTTTTTCAGCGCTGAAGTTGTGAGCTTTAATTTGTGTTGTTCCACATCTTTCAAAGGAAAACATTCCATTCCCATCAGTAAATGTCAAAAATTCACAAACTCATTTAGCTTTATGCACTAACGTGTGGTGCTCCAGGAGTGTCTAAGGCTAGTTCTGGCAGCTCCTTCAGCAGCATATCGAACGATTTTTCAACATCATTTATAGTGAGCACTTTCCCACACAAATCAGACAGAAGTCTGGAGGTGAGCTCTCGGTGGCTGGCCTTCCCCTCCAAAGCCAACGATACTGCTAACACTGGTACTGTACATTTCATTTCTCCAAGATTCAAATTCTTCAGCAGTTCCTACAAAACAAAACAGTAAATTTTGATCAGAAAAGTAGCTCAAAATTGAGACAATGCAAACTTTAGATCAGAGTAAAAGTGAACAAATAAATAATTTGAAGTTGTTGGGGGTGTGTTAAGTATGTAATTCCCACAGAATTGGGAAGAGAGTCAATTTTGCAGAATATTAGCATTCTCCTGCCATCTAATACAATGAAAATAGGAAACTCTGGAAGAATCAGCCTCAAAAGTGTAAGGAAGAAAGAAAGCAATAAACTAAATTGGAGTTTGAAAAGGGTTTAAGATTTTCTTTTAATATTGCCAACAATTTTGAAACCAATACTGTAAAGAGCAGCATGCTCACCACGGATTCAGCAGACTCAAGACCACAAAATCTGTTCAAATTATCTTGTTGAGCTATTTGGAGAGTGGAATTTGTTGAAACAGGTCTCATAGGGGCGGTACGGTTGGCGTAATGTTTAGCACAGCGCCAGCAATCAGGACAGAGGTTCAAATCCAGCACTGTCTATAAGGAGTTTGTACATTCTCCCCATGTCTGTGTGGGTTTTCCCCAGGGGCTCCAGTTTCCTTCCACTGTTCGAAATGTATCAGGGGATAGGTAAATTGGGCATCACAGACTCTTGGGCCAAAATGGCCTGATATCATGTATGGTCAAATAAAGAAAGACCAAGGAATGATTGATTATGTTGAATTTGGTTTGCTTTGTCTCATTACTGTTGCTTTGGTTTTACCCCAACTCCATTATATATATATTAAACTTTTTACTTTTTCTGTTTCATATTAGATCTGCTGGAAAATCAGGAAAGGAATCTGAAGAATTTCTGCCACATCAGGATTGATTGCCATTTTAAGAAAAGTTTTTTTTTAAACTTTATTTAAGATTTTATAACATGAATAACATATAAGATTACATTTTAAAAAAATTAAGAAAGAAAAGTATTATTTGATACAAAATATAAAAATTTAATAATAATCTCTGTACAGCAATTTTAATGTGGTGACTCATGATCGCTTTCCATGTTTTATTCTTATGTTAGAAAAAAAATTCAGAAAATTGAAAATATATTAAATTCCAAATTGGTGCATAATATGCATCAGAAATGATCAAACATCATCTTCTGTAAACAACCATTAAAATGGGGAATATAAGCCACCAAATAATGATATGGATTGGGGTTAGGGTGTGTGGCAGAGTACTATATTTGATGGCATAAAAGACCCACTTTTTTTCCTAAAAAATGGCTCAAAAATACCTCTGGATCATTTGCAAAGTTGAAATTAGGGTGAGTAACACTGATGTCTGTTAACAATTTAAAATAAATATCACTGCATATTTTTCAGTTTTTGAATGCAAATGTAAACAATGGTAAATGTTTTAAATGAAGTACAATGAAAGGCTTATCAAATTAAGCAGAAAGTTATGAACCCACCCTAAAATTTTATTGCACAAATGTCTTTCTAAAAAGATCAAAGACATTAATTATTACACATAAAGAACCATAACAATTCCAAACAGTCACTTAGATTAAGCAATATTTAAGTTCATACCATAACCTCATTAGTGTCACCATGTTCAAAGTATTCTTGTACAATTGGAGTCACAGTTTTTTGAAAAACCCCTTCATCCAAAGGTAGAACCACTGTTTCATACACACAGTTTTCCTGTGAGGACAAAAAAAAAATAGGATCTTATTTTCGAGTTATATATGGTAGAAACTAGCTAAATTTGACTGCTTCACATGGAAGGGGGAGGTCATGAACTTTGATCAGAGTCTAAAGGGAGGCCATAGCCAAAAAAAGGTTGAGTATGGCTGACCTAATATGATAAATTGAATCAGAGAGGAAGGCTTTCAAAGCTTGCAGAGGGATCTGGACCAAATGGAAATTAGTGCAAAAATGGCAAATGAAATTTAATGCAGACACGTGTGAGGTGTTGCATTTTGGAAGAGCAAACCAAGAAAGAATATACACAGTAAATGGATGGTCACTGAGGAGGGTGGTAAAACAGAAGGATCTGGGAATATCCTCCCAACAATTAATGCTGACACCCTGAAAATTGAGACTTATTTCGCCATCTTAAGAGGACTGTCTCAGCAAGAGTTGACGTGGATGATGAAACACATCAGCATCTACACTGCACCAGCAAAGCATTGGTCAAGACAGATAGTGTGTTCAAAGATCAGAGATAAAACCAGGGTAAAAAAGTTGAAGGTACTGCAGTGACCCCTACTTTGCTAAGCACTTAATACATAGACTTTTGCAGTCATCTCAAAACAGTGCAAAGCTTTCACCAACACCATCTTTACAAAATGCTCTTAACTAAATGGTATGATAGACAAACCACTGTTGGTGTTTTCAAACCAGGTCAACCTCTCTAGTACAGTTGCCCAAATTTTGAATATTTTGGAGTGAGTTAGTACATCATTCACAAGCCCAGCATCAAACTCCTGAAACAGACATATTACTCAGAGAAGGAGATTGCCAAGAAATCAAGAGCCACCAATTCAAGGAGTTGTCAAGGCCTCTTTAAAAAAATCCTTACCAAACAATGAATCCCCAGTTCAAGAACATTCATGAAAGAAGCACCCCAGATGGTGTCAAAAAATCTTAAAACCCTCCACAGGCCCAACTACCCACCTATACCACCTGCGTCTACGTTTTCCCAATGTAACTATTTCTTATGCACGTGCCCTGCATTATTATGTGGGGAATAAAATCATAATTGATGCAATCATAAGGATTTTAACCTCAAAGATTTTTAGCACAATTAAAGATATAAGGAAACTGTCCTTTATTCTTGCCCACGAATCTTCATTCAACTAATATCTCCAAACATACAAAAATAATTGGAAATCCAAGTTTCAGCTCTTTGGGAGGATGTGAGGCAAATGCAATACTTTTATACAGAAATTGTGACAAAACAAAACATTTTTAAAAAATTTCTGGGAACCATAAAGCTTATGGCAAATATTTTCACTCCTGCAAGTACAGAAATAATACTACCTGGGGCACTGAGACCTTTGAAAGTGACCCACCATTGTTAACAACTGTTAATGCTTTCACACTAAGTAAGGAACTGTGTACTACATGCTTGTATGTACATTATTTATTTATTTGGAAAGGTCAAGAGAAGTGAGTTAAAGGCAATTTTAAAAAAGCAAACACATTTGCTTTTCTAACGACTCCTAAAAATGAGTTCAATAAAAGTTTACACTGCTTTTGAAGTCACACATTAACCGTTCATCAAAAATATGTCGGGCAGAATTTTGGCATTAACACACTTCAAGAAAGGAAGGTTTCTGAAAATCTACCTCAACCCAACCAAACACAATACCGTCTATTGTTGTAAAAAAGCATGATTTTTTTTGTTCACCTTTAAATAAAGATGAAAAACACAGTGAGAAATATATTTTTTTCTTGAAAAATTTCTATAATTAAAAAAGGTTTCAGAAAATTTAATATCTGGTATGCATCTCTTGCTTACCTGATCTTCATCATAATTGGGATCTCGGACATCCACTTCTTCCACATCATACACCTCACCAGGTGATCCCCAGACCCCTTTACCTCCAGCTCCACCTATGAAAGAAAGTGTTCAATTTAAAATGAGGACAAACATACAGTAATTCTTAAAATCGAATTACAAATGTGTTCAAATTCCCTAAAAAAATCATTTACAAGTTTCAAAATACAATCAAGTTTAAAAATCTCTACTTAAGAATAATTCTGTTCCAAGAAAATCCAGAGTCCCAACTGAAGTCACATTTGATATCTAACAGTTCCCTAGTATCTGCCAAATTGATCAATGTGCTTAACTCTGCACAACGCTCAATTAGAAAATGATCTTCTCATTTCAAATTGCACACATTTTTATAAAAACATATCAAGACAATGTATATTGTTGTGTGCAGTGCCAAAGTGTGCATGAAGAGATTTTTGTTGTCCAATACAATTCCTTTATACGTGTTAAAACTCCTCATTTATTGGTTATACCTGACAAATCAATTATCTTCCTGATATTTTCTCAACACCCATGGCAAGGACAGACTTTAAAAAAATAAAACAAATTCTTTGCCCAATCAATTTCTCACCATGATTAAAACTTGTTCAGCAAAAAATTCTGGAATGCATCTCTTTATTTAATTCAATTTTTTTAATTTTACCATTACAGGTTGACACCAACTTCCACTCATTCCCACAAATGAAGAAAATCAGGTTCAAATCGAAGTCCAGATATATAAACATAAACCATTTCCTTCATCACAATCCCTGCCTCATTGACAATGTCCAGTACACTATACATGAGCCACAAATGGTTCTGAATTGGTTTAAAAATAATACATTATAATTTAACAACTCTGGTGTGAAAAACAACATTCTGGGGTTAAAATTAAGATCAAGGTTTAGTCAGAGACTAAACTGTTAATAACCAATGGATAATCCAACTGAAAACATACATCATCTGAGACCATTTGTGGAGAGATAAGAGTTAATGTTTCAGGTGAAAGGTCAACTACCAGAAGCTTCAGCTGAGTTCCTCACTTCACAGCCACTGCCTGACCTGTTGAGTAGTTTCAGTATTTTGTCATTTTAGTGGTAAATTTAAATTAAAATAATTGTGACTTTCAAAAGTAGAATATCATGCCCATTGTTACTAAAAGTGAACCTCAACCTCATCTGCCATGGAGAAGAAGCAGAGCATATTCACACCTGTCAAGAATAATAATCTCTAGTTCTGGGAAATGACTATGGTAAAATTACAATATCGACTCATCTGCATAAAAAGTCCTGGTGCTTCCAAATCCACTGCACAGCACAAGATGAATCAAATTAAATGAAGTATGGTGCTTCTACAGTGGTCAATAGATATCATGTATCACTGCAAAGGTGGGTATAATTTCTGTGAATATTAATCTTTTACCCGATAGCTCTAGTACATCCAAGGCATTAAGTAGGTGATTTGATTTTTTTTTAAAAAAAGGATCATTTTTTTTAAATTCCCTGATTCTTCAAGGAAAAATATTGTAAAATTACACAATTTCCTGTTGATACCATCCAACGTTTCCAACAATAACATCAGTTCTAGTCAGACATTTTGTAGCAACCAAAGAAAAGCCATTGATCGCAACATTTAATCAGCTAGGAATTCCTCCAAGATAAACTGAAATTAGGAACTACAGTCACCCTCATAGGTCATAGCATTGAATCCTTAAAAATATGAAGGTCATTGTTTTCCTTCCATTGTTCATTATATTGACCCGTTCTCGCTTACCAGCTCAATCTTTGCCCAATTTCATTTGTTTCGTATTCCCCAGTGGTTTCATTTCAAAATCTTTTGCTCCCTAAGTAGATGACTAACAATCACAATTACCTTTTGGTTTCCAAATGCAGGGATCAACAGTACACTGCTTTGCTACATTAAAAAACAGAACTATGAAAGATACTGGGACAGTTCTACTTTATTTAATTATTTAAGGATACCCTCAGCATTTATTGCCAGAACAATTTTTTGAACGTGAAGTTGGTCATTGGTGGTGCCTTTCATAGTGAGAAGCCCAGTCTTAGGCTATAGGCTGTGGCAGGTGACATTTAATTCTTTGGGAGGACCAACAAGTCTGTGGCATGCATAATGAATAGGATCCCATAGGGAATATTGAGGCGCAAGGAACTTTTGATTTACATTTCCAATGATCTCTGAATATGGCAGGATTGATTAAAAATACATGATCAAGAACACATTCAGGATAGGTCTTCATTAGCAAAGACATACAATTTAAAATAAAAAGGCTCAGAGATCATGTTATGAACACAAAACATTGATCAGGCTATAGTCTGAATATTGTTTGATCACCACACTGACCAGGAGGAGACTAATTAGGATATTGCATAGGCTGGACTATTTCATGATTGCGGTGAGCCTCCATAGGCTGGATTTGGTTTCCCTGGAGTGAAGCCTCAGAGGGGCTCCGAGGGGTATACAGAATTATGAGTTGCAAGAGAAGGTGAATAATGATAAATATTTCCCCCATGGTGGAGATTTCCAAAACAAGTGGACAAATGAGGAGGAGACTCAGAAGAAAATCTGAGGAGGAATGCCATCCCAATCCTCACCAAGAGGCCAGTTGGAATCTGCAATCCACTGCCTAAGACAGTGGTGGGAGGGGCAGAGTCTTCCACAGCATTTAAGAGAAATATTTAGCTGAGCACTTGAATCAGAGGTATTGCAAGCTATGGTCCAAATTCTTGAAAATGGGATGGTGAGCAAAAGGATCTGGCCCTGTTTTTCATGACGATGACCTTTCTCATTCAAGTGATGCATTAGCCAAAAACTATTTTGACTGATGAATTAAAGAAGGGAATACTAATCTGAACAATGGAAAAACAGCAAACATTAGAGTTTATATGGACAGTGTATAAAATGATGTACGAGACATTTGTCTAATGTACTGACACAATCTATCCATTAAGATATTTTGCCCTCAACATTAACACAAGTTTTCAAAGCAAGAGAACATGGCACACGACAGAACAAGAACAGGTCCTTCTGCCCATGATATTTGTGTCAATCAATGGCAAATTAAACTAATTTTACTGCTGCACATGATCCATGTTCCTCCATATTCATGAGCTTGTCTAAATTCCTTTCAAACATTACTATCTCATCTGCTTCCACCGCCTCTCCCTGGAAGCATGCTCCAGGCATCTACCTCTAGGTTAAAAAACTTGCCTTCCACATCTTTAAACTTTCCCCCTCTCACCTTGAAGCCCTGCCCTCTCCTAATTGACAGTTCCATTCTTGGGGAAAAAAGACTGACTATTCCCCTATCTACACCTATCATCATTTTATCAGCTTCTATCAGGTCTTCCCTCAGCCTCCAATGCACCAGAGAAAACAATCCAAGTTTGTCCAACTTCTCTATATAGCTAAAACTCTCCAATCGAGGCAACATTCTAGTGAAACTCTTCTATACCCTCTCCAAAGCCTCCACAGCTTTCTTATACAGAAGTGTGGCAACCAGAGCTGTACACTATACTCCAAATATGGCCTTACCAATGTTCTCTACAGCTTCAACATTATGTCTTTACTTTAATACTCAACACCCTGACAGATGAAGCAAGTATACGCGTGGGAAGTACGTCCTATGTACTTGTGTGGCTTCTTGTAGAGAGGTAAGGACCTGCATTACTAAATCCCTCTGTATATCAAGAATCTCAAGGTACCCTGCTATTTACTGAATACTTCCTCTTACATTTGACCTCTCAAAATGCAAATTAAACTTCATCTGTCATTTCTACACCCACATCTCTAATAATAGTCTCTTTCAAAAAGGCTGAAGATGATGAAATTTCCAAGATCATGAGTTTTCAAATTCGTTATATAAATTATTCAGTGTTGTTTTAAAGAGTTAAAATAGTTAGAAGTCATGCAAAATTAAGGTTAAAAAAAATTCTGAAGTGCATTGAACAGAGAGCACTTTACAAGATATCATTATATCAAAAGACACCACTTCTCTTATCAGTCTGTTAAGTTCTGAAAAATTATTGTTCCTAAGAAATATGTTGCAAGACTTTACCTGGTTTTCCCACATGTTCAAGTACTTGCCTTTCTTAGGCAGTCCTCTTCCTTTCCCCATCCGTGACTTTCTGTCCAACATTTTTCCCTTCGGGCTAGTGGGAATAATATTTCGACTACTCTCCCCATTATCACTGAGAGAATCTCCTCGGCCAGAATCTCGAGACGAGTTCTTCCTCAAACGCCTCTTGGCTTTGGCTTTGAGCCGAGCTTCATGAATGGATGTCTCTTGTGATATCCAGTACCCATTGACTTCATTTGGCAGCATAAAGGCTCCAGTTTGATCGTCATCCCCAGACAATATGTTACTAGTACTGTTGTCAAGTTCTGAAAGAGAAAGTTGAGCCATTAAGTCAACAATGATGTTCAATAATTTTTAAAAGATCAATACAGAGTGTACTTGTTAGGGTGGAAATGAGCAACAGTAGCAGCTGACAATGTCACCCTGCAACATTGGTGTCAATAGTGGCAAACTTCAACATGCAAAAATAATCTACCCTACTTTTACTGGCCTGCATCTTGTGAAAACTGGATCACACTTTGCTATAACTCGTTCAAGGTTTTAGACTAGTGAAGAAACTACACAGTACCTAGAAGGTAAAAAATAATATTCAGACTGCTTATATTGCATGTTATTCTAACTAAAGAAAAACCCAATGTCTATGAATGTGGAACGATAATACTAGATCATAGCTTGGTCTTGAGGATCTTGAATCATTCATCCTTTCATTTCAAGAAAGAATATGCAGTTCTAATAGTTTGCAGTCCTTTACCATGCAGCAAGATCTCTCAAATTCAAACTTACAACTTTCCTTCAGCTCGTTTACTCGCCCTCCTTTGTACAAGCTTCTCTAAGAAACCATGTGACATTTTCCTATATCAAAGAAACTACAGGCATTGAGATGTGTACCTTTCCTCTAAAAGATGTAGCTTAGTAATGAAGTAGAGCAATCTATCATAAGCTCTGTGTCACTGCATGAAAATATAGATAACTTATTCCTTGTTTTTTTTTTAAAAATAGCCTGCATGCACAATCCTTTACTATAAAAATCCACCTTCTGATATGCAACTCTTGCACTCATCAGGACATCAAAATGCCATTACTATGCTCAGCCCTTATTATTTTTTTTGTTCTCATTCTTTTCAGAATTCAACTCGCTCGCTTCCATCATCTTATTGCATGCTTACTCAGTTTAAAAACTCAAGATACACCACTGAAAATTCTTAAAGTAAAACTTAACTGTCACTAACACAGTCCACTGAAAGAATCCAGTGGGTCAAGCGACATCAGTGGGAGAAAAGCAGCATCTTTCACTGATGTTGCTTGACCCAGAGTTCTTCCAGATATTGTTTGGCTTCAGATTCCAGCATCTGAAATTGGCTGCATGTCTCCAGTTTAACCTCTGTTACTTTCCTTGGACAACAACATTGTACTCTATTAATTTAAAGTATACCTACTCCGATCTTGATAGCATTCCAAAGTGTCTTTAAACATTTTATTTGGCTTAGTCAAGAGAGTACACAACAGCAATAGCCAATGCAAGATGGAAATATGAACACAGATAACTTGGCATAAATGTGGGTTTATCTGCTCCAGATACACTACAGTTAAACCATCAGTATAAATTTATTAAATAATGAAATTTTCAACTTTCTAAAAATTCAAAAAAATGACAGCACAGGATTCGAACCCAGGTCTGGTCCCGATTGCTGGTGCTATAAAGGTGTTGCACTAACCACGACACCAACCGTACATTCAAGAAGCATGTGAAACTTTTCTGTGAGTTTTGATGATTTTCCTGGTAGTAAACCCTATGCTATACAATATTCAATTCAATATTTTAGTTTAAAATTGTAAATGCTATGATTCCAGTATAAAGGGAATGAAGTGGCCAACACTGCTATGGCAAACTCCAAATGCATTTGGATGACAGCAGTAAAGTTTTAAATTATCTAAATTAAATTTGAACCACCATAACTAATATAAAATAAGGATGAAGGTACATCGGTCAGCAATGCTTTAATCAAAGTAATTAAATAAAATAGAAAGTCAGCGTAATCATTTTGCTTTGATAGCTTTAGGAAATGAGAGTGTAAACATTTGCTTCAGAAAGAAGCAAAAAGGTGAAAACTCAAATGTGCAAACATGACGAGAAGAAAGCTTGTTTTACTCATAAAAGGCAATGAATAAGAACATTCACATGGTCAGATATACCACAAAAAAATTACAAGTGATTTGTAGCTCCATTTTATTTCTTATTCAAAACAGTAAAGTTAATTGAATTACATATTAGGAAGATACATGCACACATAGCATAATTTTGTTTCATTTGAAAGTAAAACATTGAAATGGAACAAAATACATACATGTTTGCTCCATAAATGGTTATATGGATAAACTGCTAGATGGAGACTTGAATTTTCATGAAAATTTCATGGAGAGATTGATCCTGGAATAAAATCGAATGGCAATCAAAAAGAAACAGCCACACAGAATTAGAATGACTGTGGTAACCAAATAAAAACACTGCAGTCAACTTCTCATTTGAAAAATGACAGAAGTGAGAGTCCTTAATTGAATTCTGTTACCAACCAAGCAATGAATCACAAACTTTGAAAGTCAAGTCACATAAGCCAATTTTTGTTCATGAATGTTAGTCTTAACGATCATGAAAATTGTCTTTGGTAAAACTCCATACATGAGCTCAGCTTCAACTCCATTTCAGAATTATTATTGAATTACTGAAGGTGGGGGAGTGGGGTTAAAGAGGGAAGGATGGCAGAGAAAGGATAGGTAACTAGCCTCAGCACTCCTGTGCTTCAGAGGAAGAAATTAAACAAAAAGGGTATTATTTTTCCCCACTATGGGCTACATACTATATTAACCAATCATCTAAGTTGAAGCTGATTCGTGACAAAAGACCGAGTATAGTTAGAAGGATTCATCTGCTAACATTCATACAGGCAAATAGAGCAAAATTTACAGAGTATTTGACTACAATTAAAAGGAAGATCAATTAACATCAAAATAACACTTTTATGGGGTTCATTCAGGAGCTCAATGGCTGTAAGGAAGAAGTCGTCATTAAACCTGATGGTGCATATTTTACACCCTCCTAAGGCTTCTCCCCAGTGGGAGGAGTGAAAGTATGTCAAGCGTGTGATAGCTTTTCAGCATTGTCTTTCTGAGACAGCAGATGTAGACAGGGTCCACGGAGGAGAGGAAAGGTTGGGTTTTGCTCCGAGGTGCATTCACTGCATCCTGTAGCTTTTTCCAGTCTTGAGCAGCACAGCTCCCGTATCAGCATATGACACATCCAACATGTGCTTTCAACAGTGCACATGTAGCAATAGTTAAGGGACAATGGAGACATGCCGAACTTCCTTAATCTTGACCGCCGCTGCCACGCATTTGTCCCGGGTCAGGTTATTGGAGATATTTATTCTTCAGAACTTGAAGATCTCTACTCCTTGGAGTTCAGTGCCATTAATTTGTACAAGGATGTGGACTCTCCCCCCCTCTCCTGAAGTCAATGACTACAACCTTTATCAATGATGCACAGACAGAGGTCACTATCTTAACACCACACCATTTCCATCCTTTCACTACTGTGATGTCATCAACAAATTTGAAGATGGGAGTCCTACTGTCAGACAGAAAGGCAAGGATCCAGTTGGATTGGAGCACTGAGGCCCAGATCCTGAAGCTTGGGTATGAGTTTGCTGGGGAACATGGTATTGAAGGCAGAGCTGCAGTCCATGAACAGTAGTCTAACAACAGGTGTCCAGAGTGGAGAGGTTGGAAGATGGTGTCTGCATGGTTCTATTTGGCTGAGAGGAAAACTGGAGTGAGGGCTAGCCATGACCAGCCTATCAATGCACTTCATGATGGTGGAGGTCAAAGCCATTAGTCAATTGTCATTTATTCCTGTTATTATGGTTTTCTTATGGAAACTTGAAGCAGATGGGGACTTTTGCACATTGTTAGGAGAGATTAAAGATGTCTGTGAATATGTCCTCTGTTTGAACTGAGCAAATTTCCAGGACACATCTTGGGCCAGTCCATTCCATAAGTTCACCTGCTGGAAGGCTGCCCCGAGTTCACTAGCAATTTTCAGGAACAACTAAACTACCTGACACAGCATGCATATACAGAGATTGGGTTTAAAGCAATGGGAAAATAATGCACTCTCTTTTAGAAATTAAATCTTTCTCATGATTGCCTCAAATCAGTTTTAAACTGTTTCAGTAATATTTCTAATCACACCATAAAATTAACTACTCCTTAATAAACAAAGTTCAATAAAATATAATTCCTCAAAATGAAATTTTAAAAGTTTTTTTTCAAAAACAAAAATCACTAGATCTATTAATTGTATGTGTACTGTGGTGGTACACCACCAGCCTACTACAGGGGACAACCTCTGGACCTGCAGAAGTGTAAGGGGACAGGACCAGACCTGGCCAGCTGCCAATCAGTCAGCCTGAATGGATCAAGCCCCACCCGATCAGGTGCCCCCGCGGGGCGCGGGGGTTTCGTGTGCCCCCGCGGGGCGCGGGGGTTTCGTGTGCCCCCGCGGGGCGCGGGGGTTTCGTGTGCCCCCGCGGGGCGCGGGGGTTTCGTGTGCCCCCGCGGGGCGCGGGGGTTTCGTGTGCCCCCGCGGGGCGCGGGGGTTTCGTGTGCCCCCGCGGGGCGCGGGGGTTTCGTGTGCCCCCGCGGGGCGCGGGGGTTTCGTGTGCCCCCGCGGGGCGCGGGGGTTTCGTGTGCCCCCGCGGGGCGCGGGGGTTTCTGTGCCCCCGCGGGGCGCGGGGGTTTCTGTGCCCCCGCGGGGCGCGGGGGTTTCTGTGCCCCCGCGGGGCGCGGGGGTTTCTGTGCCCCCGCGGGGCGCGGGGGTTTCTGTGCCCACGCGGGGTGCGGGTTTCTGTGCCCACGCGGTGTGTGCGTGTTTCTGTGCCCACGCGGTGTGTGCGTGTTTCTGTGCCTACGCGGTGTGTGCGTGTTTCTGTGCCAACGCGGTGTGTGCGCTTCTGTGTCAACGCGGTGTGTGCGCTTCTGTGTCAACGCGGTGTGTGCCTCTGTGTCAACGCGGTGTGTGCCTCTGTGTCAACGCGGTGTGTGCCTCTGTGTCAACGCGGTGTGTGCCTCTGTGTCAACGCGGTGTGTGCCTCTGTGTCAACGCGGTGTGTGCCTCTTTGTCAACGCGGTGTGTGCTTCTGTGTCAACGCGGTGTGTGCTTCTGTGTCAACGCGGTGTGTGTGTGTGTGTTTCTGTGTCAACGTGGTGTGTGTGTGTGTGTGTGTGTGTGTGTGTCAACGCGGTGTGTGTGTGTTTCTGTCGAACAGCGCACCACATCCAGATCAACCACATCCAGATCAACCACAAGAGATCTGGCAAACAACTGGGATTATGGTAAAGTAGCTGCATATGTGAAAGAAAATGGTCCTGGAATATAAACATTTTTTTTTGAACTGGATGAATCATACTACTGATTTGCAGACATCTTTAATTGCTCTCTTTTAATTTAATGAACAAATAAAACAATAACAGGCTACATACAGGCAAATATGAAATAATAACTGATGATGAAATAACTGATATAATAAGTTTCCAGTTGCTTGAGATGCCCATGTAAATCGATGTGCTCAGGAAGATTTCAGGATCACAGTAGGAAAACTTTCACAAGACAAAACAAAACTTAGTATTGATAGAAGAAAAGCAAGTTTACTTCTCCCATAAGATGTCTAACATTAATCCTTATTCATTTGTGATTGAGAAATATGGTTCAACTGGAATCAACGAGCAAGGAAACAAAATTAGTAAATTGTGAAATCTCAGGCTCCAGCTGCATCTCATTTTGAGCTTGTGAGAACACTGTTCAAAGTTGCATATTTGTTAAAACTCAGTTTCACAGAGGAATTTGAGCAGTCCATATACAATCAACTGAAGTCAGAGAAATATGTCCTATTAATATTGCACAAAAAAAAAGCTTTAACAATTGCTCAGGATATTTGATTAGCCAGAGCATTAAGGGTTTATGGGAAGAAGGCTGGGGCAGAGTGGCCTCATGATAGAATGTCCGTGCAGACTCGATGGGCCGGCTGGCCAACTTCTGCTCTGATATCTTGTGATCTTGTTAACTCAAGCAAGATATGGAGCTGGAAAAATAAAGAAGGATATGACAGAACTTTGCACCCTGGAATGCTGTTTGTCCCTCCAAGTTCAACCAGCAATTTATTTTTTTAACAACTGAAGGCTTAGTCAATGAATACAATGGAGTCTGTCCACAAGAATGTGGCAAAGCACAGTGCTGACCAGAACAAGGTCACATAGAATTAAATAAATGGTAATGAACACAAGGTCTCGGGCAGGGGTTCCCCACCTTTTTGTTCCTCTGTCCCCCTTGGGCATTTTTATAGGTTCCCATGTCCCCCTAAAAATTAAGGATACAAAAACATGACATTCTGCAATCTGACTGCAGATTACAACAACCATGTATTGTACAGGAGTGGGTATTCTCTCAGACCCAATGCACCCTCTGAAAATATACCACTGGGGGTACATGAACCCCAGGTTGGGAACCCCTGGTCTAGGAGAACCAAACACAAAGATGATGGATAAATGAGATTTGTGCAGCATTCTGCTTATGCAACATGAAAGCTGAGGAACTGACAGGAAGAGCATTAGAAGTCAAATATGAAGGCACTAAAACATGCAGTTTGAGATCCAGGGTGAATGCTACTGGTGATCCAAACTTCCTTGGAGGAAAGCAACACCTACTCTGTCCATAATGCAAAGCAAGCAGACCTAAAATGTGCTGGAAGAGGAAGGAGACCAAAATTATTTGCCAGAACAAAAATCAAATAACTTTTGCTCTGCCCTACATTTTAAAAATGACATCAAGATCAACCCTGATCCAAGGGCCCCACTTTTTCATTACTAGTCATTATTACATGTTTGCTGAGAAAAAAGAACTGCATGTACACAAAGACATTGACATCCAAACCAAGAATGATATAAAGCAAGGCATGTTAACATCTATATGGAAGAAAATTAACAATCACAATTCAACTGCATCACCAATCTTTCAAAAGTTACTAAAACAGTTGCTGCGTCCTTGGAAGCAAGTCATACGAGATGTTCACTCATGCTTCATAACACCCATTTTCATAACTCATATCGATAAAGAGCATTTTAATACACAATAGATGATCCCTGTCAGTGCTACTTTACTTGGAAAGAATGTTTGGGGCTCTGAATAGAGATGAGGGAGGAAATGTGGACGCAAGTGGATCATTTTCTGTAGTCATAGTAGGCACCAATGAGGCAATTAGTATGAGTGGATGAGGGGAATCACAGAGAGTGCTGTCACCACAGAAGGCTGAGAAGGCGGGGGGGGGAAGACAAATGGGATCATGTTGTAGGTGGCAAAAATTGAGAATAGTACGTAAGATACAGAGGCTGGTGAGGTAGGGCGAAGACAAGAGGAATCCTATCCTTACAGGGTCGAGGAGCAGAGGGGGCTAGGGCAGGTGTGCGGGAAATGGAGGAGATGCAGGTAAGGGCTGAGTTAATGGTGGTAGAGGGGAAAGCCACATTTTTTTTGAAGGAGGGCATCTCAGATGATCTGGCATGGAAGATCTCCTCATGAGAGCAGGCAGATACGACAGAGGATTTGAGAGAAAGGAACAGAATCCTTAGAGGGGAGAGGGTCTGAAGAGGTAACTCTGGGAGTCAGTAGAATATGTCTGGAGAGAGTTGGTTTCCTGAGATGAAACAGAGAGAATGAGAAAGGGGAGAGTGGACCAAGTGAATTTGTGGTCAGGTTGAAAGTTAGCAGCAAAAGTGGACAAGGTTTATGGATGGGTGCCCGAGGCAGCACGAATGAAAAAGATCCCATGGCATGGAGAGGAATCATCCTCAAGCAACACCGACACCACTGATTACTCTCTGCTCAAAACATTGAAGTAATGAATTGTTAACTTCTTACACGTACAGAAAGATGCTTACAACCCTCCTACCAGTAATGAACAGTGTCTTATGATACGTAAAATACCAAGATTACCTCGGATTTTCAGTTTATTGTCAGAGTACATACATAACCCCCCTCCCCCCCCACCCTTCCTTTGCGGGGGAGGCAGTGCAAAACAAAAACCTGCAGAGGATTTTTTTTTAAGAAAAGCGTGAAGCTGAGTGGGTGATTGGGGTGAGGAAGCCACAAGCTGGTCGATTTAAGTTATTTTCACGAGTTGAAGTGAAAAGAAACCAAACCAGGCAGTGGTGGAAAGGAAGCAGGACGGCGGAGACAAGGGAACGTCAGGGTCAAGATTAAAAGGCGAGGAACTTTAGCAGACATGAGCGAAGGACGTGGAAGAGGGCAGCCTCGAACAGTGGTGACTTTTGAAGGCAGCCACCCATTCTTTTTTTTAAAATCGATGCCAACGTCTCGCTTTGAATGATCCAAAGGCGCACGTTGAACCAGGAGTCCAAAGCAACCACGCACTGTCCTGCACCATCGAGCTCGGAGGAGGACTCTGCCCACAACCCACTCTCTCTCACACAGTACCTGCTGGAGCATTGCTGGGTTTCGACCGGGCCTCTGTTGCCATGCTTGGTTACTTAGCCCCGGGATGATTCGCTGCTCCCTCTCCCCTTGCCCTCCACTCCAGCGCCTTGAACTTGAATGAAAACAACCCACCCCCACCGGGTCCTCATAGACCAAGTTCCGGGAGCAAAATCTTTCAATGGCCCGGCCTCGGGAGGGTCTTTATCAGCTGGAGGCGCCCCGATTATTTTTGGGTGTAAGAGGCTCTGATATTAATGGGCCGCTCTTACTCCCGACCCTCCCGGCCTTCAACGCCTCCCGTCGCTTCTGTTTGTTTTCGTCCCGCGACCGCGCGTCACGTGGGTAGCAACAGCATTGTCCATTCGTCGTCTTCCCCGCGTCGCGGGCCAATCGCAAGTCGGCGTGCGTCACCCGCGTCGCGGGCCAATCGCAAGTCGGCGTGCGTCAGAGTGGAGCCTTCGTTCGGCCGACCAATCGGCGGCCGGTCCGTTAAAAAAAACTCTTGCGGCGGTTTCTTTCTCCTGCCCCCCCCCCCCCCCGCGACGGACGGCGAGCTGTCAGGAGTTGGCGGTGGGCTTCGTTGGCCGGGCCCCGTTTTTAGAGAGGAGGAGGGAGGGGGTTACGGCAATGACGCCCGAGATGGGTTCACTGGGTCAGGCGGGATGGGAGGAGCGAAATGGGCTCGGCGTCTTGGGTCAAAAGCTTGATAAGAGACCAGGCAGATCTTAAAGTGGAGGGAGTTCGTATCCAAAGGAGGGGTCAGTCTTAAAGTGGAGGGGGGTTGTGGTCCAGGAAAGGGTTAGTCTTAAAGTGGAGGGGGGTTGTGGTCCAGGGATGGGTCAGCCATAGTGGAGGGGGTTGTGGTCCAGGGATGGGTCAGTTATAGTGGAGGGGGTTGGGGTCCAGGAAAGCGTTAGTCTTAAAGTGGAGGGGGGTTGTGGTCCAGGGATGGGTCAGTCATAGTGGAGGGGGTTGGGGTCCAGGAAGGGGTTAGTCTTAAAGTGGAGGGGGGGTTGTGGTCCAGGGATGGGTCAGTCATAGTGGAGGGGGTTGGGGTCCAGGAAAGGGTTAGTCTTAAAGTGGAGGGGGTTGGGGTCCAGGGATGGATCAGTCATAGTGGAGGGGGTTGGGGTCCAGGAAAGGGTTAGTCTTAAAGTGGAGGGGGTTGGGGTCCAGGGAAGGGTTAGTCTTAAAGTGGAGGGGGGTTGTGGTCCAGGGATGGGTCAGTCATAGTGGAGGGGGTTGGGGTCCAGGAAAGGGTTAGTCTTAAAGTGGAGGGGATTGGGGTCCAGGGAAGGGTTAGTCTTAAAGTGGAGGGGGTTGGGGTCCAGGGATGGGTCAGTCTTAAAGTGGAGGGGGTTGGGGTTCAGGGATGGGTCAGTCTTAAAGTGGAGGGGGTAGGTGTCCATGAGAAGGGTCATTCTTAAAGTAGAGGGGGCTGGGGTCCAGGGAAGTGTTAGTCTTAAAGTGGAGAGGGTTGGGGTCCAGGGATGGGTCAGTCTTAAAGTGGAGGGGGTCGGTGTCCATGAGAGGGGTCAGTCTTAAAGTGGAGGGGGTCGGTGTCCATGAGAGGGGTCAATCTTAAAGTGGAGGGGGGTCGGTGTCCATGAGGTCAGTCTTAAAGTGAAGGGGGTTGGGGTCCATGAAAAGGGTCAGTCTTAAAGTGGAGGGGGCTGGGGTCCAGGGAAGTGTTAGTCTTAAAGTGGAGGGGGTTGGGGTCCAGGGATGGGTCAGTCTTAAAGTGGAGGGGGTTGGTGTCCATGAGAGGGGTCAGTCTTAAAGTGGAGGGGGGTCGGTGTCCATGAGGTCAGGCTTAAAGTGGAGGGGGTTGGGGTCCAGGGGTCAGTCTTAAAGTGGAGGGGGTTGGGGTCCAGGGAAGGGTCAGTCTTAGTGTAGGGGGTTGGAGTCCATGAGAGGGGTCAATCTTAAAATGGATGGGGTCGGCATCCATGAGAGGGGGGTCAGTCTTAAAGTGGAGGGGGTCAGCGTCCATCAGAAGGGTCAGTCTTAAAGGGGGGTCTGAGTTCAAGAGAAGGGTCAGTCTTAAAGTGAAGGGTGTCAAGTATCCATGGGAAGGGTCAGTCTTAAAGTGGAGTGGTTCGGCAACCATGAGAGGGGTCAGTCTTAAAGGGGGGGTCAGAGTCCATGAGAACGGTCAGTCTTAAAGTTGAGGGGGTTGGCGACCATGAGGTCAGTCAAAGTGGAGGGAGTCAGCATCCAAGAGAAGAGCTAAGAAAAGATTAAGTTCCTCATGAGAAGAGCCGGAGGCAGGATGAGGAAATGGTTAGTTGTTGAGATCTGGAATGCTCTGCTCACTAGAGTGATGGAAGCAGATTCAACAGAAAAGTTCAAAGGCAAATTGCTAAATAGAAAAAAAGACTTGGATTTATATAGTGGTTTTCCTTGCTCTAAGATGAAGTACTTTTGAAGGATTTTCACTATTTTAATGCAGAAGGTGTACAGATTGGACTCCCACATGCCAAAGTGATTAATTTATTTTTGAATTGGCTGAAAAAATATTGTCCAGGACATAGAAAATTTCCTGCGCTAATTTAAACTACTAGGCTTTGAGAAAAATTGAGTGGTGGCATAAATTCAAAGTGCAAGAACATTCAAAGCGCATGATCATTCCAAAGCCTACTGCCATGTATAAAGCTGTTATTTGTTGTTGTAAAATTGTGCAACATCAACTTAAAATGCAATAGTTATTTCTAAGTATAATGGGGTAGCTCTATGAAAAATGGGATCAAGCAGCAATCTTAATTGGAATGTAGATAATTCTTCAAAGTAATCATTTTGGTCATACGCACAGACTGTAACAAATGCATGTACTAATTTTTTGAAAATAGAAATTCTGCTGTTAAGATGACTGAAACTTGTTGATCTAAAGGTCAGCGTAGAAAGATCATAGTCCTAAACTACCCAGAAAGTTTTTTTTAATCTTTGCAGGCTAGATTGAAAAGGGCCAGGGATTACAGTTTAAAATCCTAAAATAAGCCTCAATTCACTTCCTATGCATCTCTTCTTGTATAGAATTATGTTTGATGAAATGACAAACCCACTCTCTCAATCCAGGTCATTTTAAATATTCTGATCTCTGCTGTATATCGGAGAGAATAGAAGCTTCAAATCTAATAATTTTATTTCTAACCCCTGAAAGGTTGAATTCTCAGGCAGACCAAACCAAGAATGGCAGAAAGTGACCAATAAATTCTTTTACAATGCTGACAGTGAGTGGGCCAAGAGTAAGAGTGCTACTTTAACCCCACCCCCACCCCCACCCCCAAAAGCCTCTAACAAATGAATCTCCTTGCAACCCTGTGTTGTACTGATCCAAGTTTCCCCAACCCATTTGTGCAATTGTGGATACAAGTAATCATCCTGGCTTCCATGATCGCCTCTAGCATTCTCTCAATTCAGCTCCTCACTTTGCCTTGTAAATATAGGGATCTATATTTCTCAATAGGTACTTCTTGGCCTACTAATAGTTGCCACCTTGATTTTTATTTTCAAATTTCCTGCATCCATGGTATTTCACTTTAGTTTTCATGTTGTTTCTGATCTTAGACTGGGGTTGCATCTTTGGTTACTGTTAGTTCTCCCACATTAATGAGATTCAAATTGGTCTTCAGTCTCGTTAATTTGAATATTGGGCAGACTGGTTGTGCTTTCCTAAGACTTCAAGGAATTCTTATTAACCATATAATCTTTCAGAAGCAAAGATGTGAACTTTTGATCTTGGTAATTAGATTCACAAGGTCCAAAGAGATGATCAGCAGCACCTTCTGGACTATTTCACCGTGGGTTCTATAGAATATTGGTTATGTTGTCGACATGGTTATCCCTCGAGGTCGAGGATGATGGTCTTCATTCCGTTGATCAGAATGAAGATGCACATATTTGTTTAACGTGTCCTTGATGTTGTATTTCAAGAAGCACACGATACTTCACAAATCGACCAACTAATTCTAATGGCATGGAAACCACGATGATTGGAGCTGATGGATTTCTTGCAGCCTTCACGGCCATGGTGTTTAGAGTAACTCCATCCGCCAGTTCCACAGTTGGGAACTTGGTTGGATTGATGTGCGTCAGGGACGTCACCCTGGACCTTGCTGCCATGGGTGACCCTACCAGGAGCATAGCTCCAGATGGCATCGCTCTCGGGATATCAGGATCACACAAGTTTCTCCACTACAACAAGGTGACAATCCATTGGAGAAGATTGATTATATTTGTATCTTTTGATGTATTGTTTTGTAAGATGCTTCTATTAGTGTAGTGTTGTTATTGAGGTTTGACTGGAATATCAATCCTGCTTTCTTTCCTTTTGAAATAGTGATGTAGTGAGGAATTACAGACACTTCAGCCCATATTGGTGCATGGAGTAGAAGTCCAAAACTCCAGATGCCAGAAATCCAATCCACCTGAGAATCAGGAAAAACGCTCAAATGTATTGATTTTAGCAGGCTTTTGTGTGCGTACTTGCGTAAGCATCACGGATGCACAGCGACAACAAGCAACTATGCTTAATACAGGTAATCTTATCACAAAGACAAATCATTTGTATACTGTATTTTTCTTTTAGTGTTCATTTTTAAATAGTTTCAAGCATAAATGCTCTTTTTTGTAGTAAAAAATTGTTTACATTTTTGTTGTTGACTTTATTTTTATTTAAAACTGTGTTTTGATAAATATGCTGTATTTGCTAATCAATAAACTATCAAAATTTACTTGTTCATCTCCTCTTTATTCCTCAAATTTGAATTTTAAATGTACTGTCAGAGAATCTGGAAAATCCAAAAATCAGACCGACCCATTCCCTGAGCAGACTAGATTTTAGGATGACTACTGTTTTAAGATGCTACATAGGCTTCAAAGTGCAGGTACATTGTATTCAAAACTAATGATTGGTTCCATCTGAATTTTTCCCCATGAGCCTAATGCAATTAAAACATTTGAAAATGACCAAATCAGTACACATTTGCCTAATCTAAGAAACTATACTGTTTTTACTGGTTCCAAAAATGATTGCACAAATATTTGTGTACCACTCCTTGGATGTAATGTATGGTTTTTGCTGCTCCTTCCTAACTTTAGTTAGTGTACTGTTGGTTGTGCCCTGTTATAGGTAATTAAGATTCACTATTGTATATTGCCAAGCTTCTACATCAGGGTCAACAGCTTCGGATAAAGTATTCTGTATTCTGAATCTTTAAATTTATTGGAGAGAAAAAATGAAAACAGTAAATGTGGAAATCAGATTTATTGATATTTGTTAAGACTTGCTGTGTGCTAATTAGCAGCCATATTTAATTCTTCAACATTTCAAATGGAATGTTGATACAAAGGCATTTGGGGCATTCGAGTTTTATCTTTAATTAGGCCTTAGAGGACATTTAGTACCCTTTTAGAATTTTCAAATAAATGTTAAATGCTGAATTTTAACAACTTGTGGAAAGTCTTGCTGATGAGTTAATCTCTGGTCACATTGGAATAAAATTTATAAATGTTAAAATCTGCATATGACTTAAATTTCTTTCAAAATGGCAAGGGGTGAATAAAACTAGTCTGTCTGGTTTTAATCCCAGGTATGATTTGAATTCTAGCAAAATAGTTTTTATTTAGTTGGTTAAATTAATCTCTTAAATTTTTGCAAGCATCTGGTCTTCAACCCAAGAAATAGTTGAGGCAGAGTCCATTCTTTCATTTAAGAGGAGGCTGGATATATACATGGATAGGAGGGGGTTGGAGGGTTATGGGCGGAGAATAGGTGGAGGGATCTAGCGGAGTTGTTTCAGTGAACCGGCATGGACTTGAAGGGCTGAGATGGCCTGTTTCCATGCCATAAACGGTTATATGGTTATTAGGTGAAATTCCATCATAAAATTATTTAGTAAAATGTTCACTATTTCATTGCTGATTCCAAACCAAATACAAACATGTTGTTGTGGGTTATGGAAATAAATATTCAATTATCAAATCACTTCACAATTAATGCTACATTTCATTTTTTTTCTATATACATACAAGGCTAGACTTGCATGTTGTTAGAGAATTTTAATCTTGCATGTTCAGACTAGCTTTGGTTCTGCCCCAGCCATTTGTTTATATTCTCTTTGTCTTCTTGCTAACTAAATGCATCATAAGCTGAAGAAATTCAAACCAATTCCATATTTTCTTGAGCACAGCCACTGACAAATTATGGAACAAATGGTTCTCACTTTTTAAACACAAAAGTTGTAAGATGCTAAATCTGGAGTATACATGCTTGACTTGTATAATTGCTGTATTAAATGAGTTTTTGTAAGAACATGATGAAAAGCAGCATTCATTTTTTTTACTGTGGGATAAATTATTAATACAGTACACGATCCTTTATCCGGAACCCTTGGGGGACTGTGTTCCGAATTTCGGATTTTTCTGGATTTCGGAAAGCCAGATTTAAGCCCACCCGAATTGTGCTGCCGTATCCACCCCCACCCCCTTCCAGTCGCCCTGCTGTCTCCCCCCGCCCGACACGCGCTGTCGGTCCCCCGCCTGCCCGACTCGCGCTGCCACCTCTCTCCCCACTTGCCATATTTTGGGCTTTCTGGATTTTAGATGTCTGGATAAAGGATCATGTACCTGCAGTTCATTTCCATACAAGTAACAAAATAGTGCATCACAACTTCAAAAAGACAGAGACCACAAAATAGTACCAAACATCTGGTTGATTTGATTCCAGTTTTGGGGGAGGGAGAAAAGAAGCCCTTGTTACATTGTGTAAAACACAATGTATTCAGCTGTGGTGAATGCATACTACAAGTATATTAATTTGACAGGTTGTAATTTCAATTCCCATGCAGTGTTGATTTTACACCTCTGATGTGAAATTAGACATGAAACTTCATATACCATTTGCCAATCACACACTTCAAATTTATTGTTGACTAAAAAGAATTCTCAGTAAATTTTGAACATTGTGCTGATCTGGAGAAGAATTAGTTGAATGCATTTACTGGTGCTTCCTGACTTATGACCTACGTGACTTGGTCCACCTGCACATATGACCAAAAATTTGTTTTTCAAATTTATGCGGTTTGTATTGCATTTTACAATGCGTGTAAGAACCAAATGTGCGTACTTGTTATTTGGCCTTACAGTTGTAAGTCGGGGAGTACCTGTACTTTATTTTTCATTGTTAGTGTCATTAGAGTTTTGAAGAAATAAAATATTGTTTAACCTGTGCAGATGCAGCCACATCTTCTCAACATGGCCAGAACTGTCTTGTGCAAGGAAGTCAAATATAACACTTCATATGAATTTCTTCGGCTCCTGCTCTTTCCAGACTGGGGGTGGTAAGGCACCAGTCACAAAGCAGTGTTCTGTCCTAACTAAAGGTTTCCATTCATGAAGAGTAGAGATCACCACTTTTTTGGAAATTTAGTAAAAGACTGGACAAGTGAGAATGTTCTCCAGGATATAGGGGTTTGCATCAGTGAAAAATGTCATTGATTGTATTTGAGGCATTTGCACCAAAATTCTAAGATTTGTCGTAGCAAAAGTGATATACCCTTTTTACCCTTAATGTATGTAATGATGATGGTCAATGCCCAGAGAATAGCCATGATTCTTTCTCAGTGTTTACTGTCTCTTGCTTTCAGCATTTGTCTCAGACCAAAGAGGTAGCCTCTTAAGAACTGGAAATGTTCACTCTACACCTGGCTCCTCACAATCCCTTGAAGCCTGGAGACAAGGGGGAGCATGCTGATTGTCATCTCAACTTGCCCAAATCTGACAATTCTTCAGGTATGAGAAGAAGCTTTTATAGAACTCACCTGCTTAAGGAATAAAGCAATTTGTGCTGCAATAGGATCTGGATAATATACTCAGGTTGATACAAGTAACACTTGTGCCACATAATTTCTAGATAAATACCATCTTCACTAACAAAGTGTAAGCACTCCCCATTGACATTTGATGCCAAGACTTTAATCCCCTCTCATAATGTTACCATCCTGGGTGTCAAATTACACCCAATTGACTTATAACCGTTTTGAACAATGGGAGGCATCTGGAGCATCCAGAGCAAACCCATGCAGACATGGGAGAAAGTACAAACTCCTTACAGTTAGCGCTGAATTTGAATCCCAATTGCTGCTGCTAAAACAGCATTGCTCTAACCGCTACACAAACTGTGCCACTTTTAATTTTACATGAGTGGATTTGAGACTGTAACTCACTGTTAGGTAACACAACTCCTGTCTCCCCAAAGCCGTTCCATGACTTACAAAATGCAAGGTAGGAATGTGATAGAATTGCCCATACTTTTCTGGATGAATGTAGCTTGGTTGATACCTGAGAAACAATGCCATCTAGAAGTAGACCAACCCAACTACTACCATGAATATTTACAAACAGCAAATCAACATTTCAATACTGCAAATACAATATATTTTGGCATACAAGTCGACCCCCATTTTTCAGCTTCATTTTCAGGGTTTCATGTTATATCTGACCCCAATTTTCTGGATGTCTGAGTTGGCCCATTGACCAGTGTATAAGTCAACCCCCAAAGATTGTGATGCCTGAGATGGCCTGTTGACTGGCATATACATCAACCCCCAAAGACCATGTGAATTGATCTGCTGGAGGTGATTGCTATCATGGAGGGTCCATTGACACAACGCACCTCGCGACAAAAGTATGAATTTTGAATTGAATGCGATGAAAATGGGCACAAACAACTAAGCTGCTGTAAGAAAATTTGATATATATATATATATGTTACGCGATTGGAGGAAGAAACTTTAAGAAAAAGGCCATGTCATTGAGAAAAGGAATCATTCATTGGTCAGAGTTGAAAAATCACATTGCAGAATGGGTATGTGAACAGAGGCAAGATTACTACATAATCACCTGAAATAAAATAACATTTGCAATGCAGTAAAGATTTTGAGGCTACAGGAGGCTGGTGTAATCTTTCATGAAGAGGAAAAGTCTGGTATTAAGACGAACAACAAAAATTGCACAGAAACTACCAAAAGATCTTGATCATAAAGTTTTCACCAGTTTATTATACGTAATTGGCAGAAACACCAGTCATTGGCAACTATCGGAAACCTGGAAAAAGCCCCATGAATTTTGACATGATAGGCAATAGAAAAGTGGAGCGGAAAGGTGATAAAACCAGAAGTACAGGCCATGAAAGGACCAGGTTTACTGTGTTATCAAGCATAGTTGATGGGATGAAGTTAAGACCCATGATCATCTTCAAACACAAAATTAAACAGAAAATGAAATTCCCAGCAGTATTTTTATACAATTTCAAGAAAAAGTGGTGTGAAACTATGGATAGAAAATGTGTGGAACAAATGGTCGGGGGGGGGGGGTTAATGCAAAGAATGGAATTTGCTGGTCTGAGATGTTTTGTAGCCACTTAACTGACAACACTAAAAGTAGATTAGCACTACTTAATACTTGGTGGATATCCCAGGTGGTTTGATGTCTATATTGCAACCTCTCGATGTCTGCTTGGAACAAGCCATTCAAAGACCATATGCATGAGGAATGGAATACATGGATGCCGAGTGCAGAAAAGTCATTTACAAAAGGCAGGGCAATGTGTGCTGCATCACTTGATGTGCTGTGTAACTTCGTGCTTGAGGCATGGGACAAAGTTAAAGTAGAGACTGATAAAGTGTTTAAAAAGTGTGGATTCTCTTGTGCAATTGATATCAAGGAAGATGATTTATTGCGGGATACTGATGACAAAGCTGAAACCTCATCAGATACCTACTGGCACCCATATGATGACTGTTTAAACAGTGAGAGTATGGACATGCTTGCCGCCGTCTTTGCCTCAGACGATGATAGCGAGAGTAGCTTTGAAGGGTTCTAAATGTGTAGTTTTCAGGCAATGATGGTGATTTTGAAGGGCTCTATTAGTGCTGTTCATTGCTGTATCTTAACCGGCCTTGTTGGTGCTCTGAATCATGGGTCCTCTACCGGCATCACCTACGGCTCCTAGAACGCTTCCACCAGCGTTGTCTCCGCTCCATCCTCAACATTCATTGGAGCGACTTCATCCCTAACATCGAAGTACTCGAGATGGCAGAGGCCGACAGCATCGAATCCACGCTGCTGAAGATACAACTGCGCTGGGTAGGTCACGTCTCCAGAATGGAGGACCATCGCCTTCCCAAGATCATGTTATATGGCGAGCTCTCCACTGGCCACCGTGACGGAGGTGCACCAAAGAAGAGGTACAAGGACTGCCTAAAGAAATCTCTTGGTGCCTGCCCCATTGACCACCGCCAGTGGGCTTATATCGCCTCAAACCGTGCATCTTGGCGCCTCACTGTTCGGCGGGCAGCAACCTCCTTTGAAGACCGCAGAGCCCACCTCACTGACAAAAGACAAAGGAGGAAAAACCCAACACCCAACCCCAACCCACCAATTTTCCCCTGCAACCGCTGCAACCGTGTCTGCCTGTCCCGCATCGGACTTGTCAGCCACCAACGAGCCTGCAGCTGACGTGGACGTTTACCCCCTCCATAAATCTTCATCCGTGAAGCCAAGCCAAAGATTAGTGCTGTTGTTTTCAGTAAAACTCTCAACGAAAATCTGTTGCAGTCAGGTTTTTTTTTGTTTTTCAAGTGTTGAAATACATCGAATCTGCTTTTCATGGGTCGACTTGTACACCAGATCACCACAGATTGGTTTTTGAGCAGAATTTAAGGTCTCAAAATTATATGGTAATTGTCCCTAGATTCCATGCAAAGTTGTTTCCAAAGCTGAGTCTGAACTTTGCTCTTTGATACTTCTCTTAGACTTGAGGATGCAGCAATCATCCCTGGGTGCATCTATAAGGGATCCATTCTGAATCTTTGGAGCACAATTTGTTTTCTACTTGCTGTGCTGGGTTACCCTTTTCCCCACTTTGAGCACTGGCTAGTAACTTCATGGGTGACATGTTGATCCAGAGTGAAAGCTACCCTCTGCAGTAGTGTTGGCAATAAATACTGGATTGAGTTAAGACATTTCTCTCCTGACATTGTTTGGTCTCAACTATCATAGCTTTGTCAAATGGGAATTCTGAAATGAGGAAGGCACAAGGGTATGTTTATGGGAGGAAAAACAGGTAAATTGTAGGTGCATGCAGGTACAGTATTCAGCTTCTAAGCAGGAAGAGCTTGTAGGATAATGGGAAAATAAAATATGGAGAGGATTACTGTGATCTTACTATTGTCTTCATTCTATTATTGATATCCACAGGATCTTAAGAGCAGCAGAAAGGATCTCTGGAACTTCCCCCCCCCCCCCCCGCCCATCAATGTGATCTACCGGGATCATTGCCTAAAGATAGCATGCCAGATTATTGAGGACTGTTTCCACCCTGCACGCAGCCTATTTCAACTGCTCCATTTGGGAAAGCGATACAGGTGTATTAGAGCCAGCACCACAAGGCTGAGGACTAGCTTCCCACAGGCAGTGAGAATACTGAATAACCAAAGGAACTGCTCACACTAACCACCCCAGATTCATATTCACGAAACAATATTTATTTATTTGTATAGATGAATACGTGTCCTGCATATGTATTGTTTGTCTGTATATATGTTATGTCTGGTTGTGTGTGTTTTGCACTGAGGACCAGAGAATGCTGTTCTGTTGGGTTGTACTTGTGCAATCAGATGACAATAAACTTGACGATATGCTTGCCATGATTTAATGGTCTTTTAGTATACTGTTACTGAGATGTGTTTCTGTGAAGTATGGAGTATATGAGAATGTAGTAGATTTAATGATAATTGGGTATGATTTCTGAAGATAGATTGTGGGTGAACAATGGAACAAGTCATTAAGCATTTATGGAAGAAGTAACTTGACCTTTTTAGCCACTTGTGTCTGCCCTCTCTCTTCCCACTGATGACAATGAACATGGAGGACTTCCCAACCGATATTGGTAAATGACCACAGCCAGCCCTCCTCAAGAACCAACAATACCAGAGTTGTCAGTAAATTGACCTTGCATGTGATTACTCATGGGTTCTAACATTCCTAAAGTCAATGAAACATTTTATTCATTTATTTTCAGAAACTCTATCGCTGGTAATGCCAACATTTATTTCTCTTACAAAATGATGAAGTGGTGAGCCATCGCCTTAAATCTTCTGCTGCAGGTACTCGTGGAGCACTATTGAGTAAGGAATTCCAGGATTGAAATCCAGTGATGATGATGGAATGACAACATTTCCCCAGATCAAGATGGTGAATGGTTTGGAGTGGATACTGTAGGTGGTGATGTTCCAAACCTATGCCAGCCTTATAGGGGGATGGGGGGGGGTCATTTGGGGAGGGAGATAATAGGGTCTGAGGACTAGGGGATGGGAAGAAAGGGGGGAGCTCAAATGAGATGAGAGTTGAGTAGGGAGAGGTGTAAGGGGATAGAGAAGGAGTGGCGGTAGGGGGATAAGACTGGTATCCATCAGCAGAGGAATCTAAGGTGTCAGCTTTGAGGCTGAGGTTTGTGTGGGAAGGGAGTTGGCGTGGAGTATGGGGGATTTTGGGACTGGGGTAAGTATCTGCCTCAGCAAGGCATTGGGACTCTGGTATGTGGGTGGCCTGTACTGGGGTTAGCAGTGGAGGCATCGAGAGCTTTGGCCTACGGGTGGCAAGGACTGAAGTGGAAACCTGTGTCAGAAGCATCCAGTGCTCTTGACTGTGGACATCAGAGGTGTCAGGCACTCTGGCCTGTGGACAGTTGAGGCCAAGGTGGAAACTCGCAAAGGTGTTATTGGGGGCTCCAGCCTGCAGGCAGCCAGCGCCAGGGTGAGAGTTCACAACGGAGGCCCTAGTATGTGGGCAGCCAGACCGAGATGGAAATGTGCATCGAGGTTTGAAGAGGCATCAGTCTCCAGGGAGGCAATCTTCTGATCCTTGATGGACACCAGGTAAGTGTAGAACCAGTGGCTGAAGGTATGAGTCTGGCAGAGGATGAAATGCAGGAGAGGCCAATGACAGCCCATGGCAAATGAGGTCCAGAGCTACGTGAGCAAGAGCACACATCTGCTGGTATCTTCACATGGAAGCAATGGTGTCTAGAATTCGCAAGAGAGCAACAGTCTTTGTGGTGGCCAAATTGAGAAGCCTGGAGCTGGAAGCCGTGTGGCACAAGATTGCGATGGAGGCAAGTAGCTAGGATCGTAAAACATACGAGCTCGGAGAGAGGAGAACTGCAGGGTTGGCCTCCCTTGGCATTGTAGTGGAGCAGGTGAGCATATATTTTCATTGCCAGTTTAAATTCTAAGAATTTCATTATCGACCCATTGGTAGCATTAAATGTCTTGGGGAAGTTAAATTCTCTCAATGCTCACCACGTTTTGAGTGTGGAGCACTTTCTAAACAAGGGATTTTCTAGCTTTTCACAATCCTTCCAGAAGTTCATAAGGAAATATGGGTATACTCTCAACTTGATTTTCTGTTTGATTAGATATTGGAACGTTGCACCCAGTTTGTAACTGAAGTTTTGTTGGACACTTATGGCAAAGTGGATCAACACACTTTTGCAAACAATATCTTGTGACATAATTAGATGTGTGAAACTAAGAAAATTAACAAGG
Source organism: Narcine bancroftii (assembly GCF_036971445.1). Lineage (NCBI taxonomy): Eukaryota > Metazoa > Chordata > Chondrichthyes > Torpediniformes > Narcinidae > Narcine > Narcine bancroftii. The sequence goes on from NC_091478.1 coordinate 19,448,626, forward strand.
TCAAATTATGAATAAAGATATTGATGTCCACTTGCCTCTGTTCAAATGGATGGAAAACATTACATTGATGGATACACTTGGGCTCCTCCTCCAACAGACAGTTTAATTCTACAGTTAGATGAATATGCATATTCTTAGCAGCCTGATAGCAGCTTGTCATCTCTCTACATGTCATCTGAGTGATTAGGATTGAAGTAATGTCTCATTAGAGCTTTCTGTGAATGTTCCTCAAAGTAATATTGAATTACTCTACTTAGCTGTGAAAGATAGAGCAGTGCAAGCTATTGTCTAACTGATATGTTGAAAGGATGAAAAATATGCAGTGGTTTGGATCACTTGGTCCATAACCTGTGTCTTGATTTTTTGCTTGTCAATGAATAATTTATGTTTCTGGGCAATTGAAAGAGGTTGTATTTAACCCCCTGCTCCACTCTGTCAGCATGAGAGAATGGTGTCGAATGGCTTTTTTTGGAGATTATAAATGGGTCTGATTGAAAAGATTAAAGCTCCAGACTTCCACTATCCTTTTGTGTGAAGAATTACTTCCTATATATCTAATTTTAACACCCCGTTGTGCCCCTTCACTAGTCCTGAAGCCCCCAGTAGTGAAAATTGCTCATTTGGTCATACTGAATGTGGGACCTACACAAAAAAATATTTAGGGTTTCTAATTAAAAGGTGTATATATTTTTTTTCTTTGGCTTGGCTTCGCGGACGAAGATTTATGGAGGGGGTAAAAAGTCCACGTCAGCTGCAGACTCGTTTGTGGCTGACAAGTCCGATGCGGGACAGGCAGACACGGTTGCAGGGGAAAATTGGTTGGTTGGGGTTGGGTGTTGGGTTTTTCCTCCTTTGCCTTTTGTCAGTGAGGTGGGCTCTGTGGTCTTCTTCAAAGGAGGTTGCTGCCCGCCAAACTGTGAGGCGCCAAGATGCACGGTTTGAGGCGTTATCAGCCCACTGGCGGTGGTCAATGTGGCAGGCACCAAGAGATTTCTTTAGGCAGTCCTTGTACCTTTTCTTTGGTGCACCTCTGTCACGGTGGCCAGTGGAGAGCTCGCCATATAACACGATCTTGGGAAGGCGATGGTCCTCCATTCTGGAGACGTGACCCACCCAGCGCAGCTGGATCTTCAGCAGCGTGGACTCGATGCTGTCGACCTCTGCCATCTCGAGTACTTCGACGTTAGGGATGTAAGCGCTCCAATGGATGTTGAGGATGGAGCGGAGACAACGCTGGTGGAAGCGTTCTAGGAGCCGTAGGTGGTGCCGGTAGAGGACCCATGATTCGGATATACACAGAGTACGAGATATGGATTATAGGCAAGTGGCCTCACTGCTAAGACCAGCAAAGGGAACAAATGTCAAAAATTTGTGTATCACCATTTCATAAGTCACAGAACCATAGACTTCCAAAACATTGTACCAACTCACTGGTAATGTTAAACCCAGTTATTTTTCTGTTGAAGTACTTTTCAACAACAAAAATTACCACTGACGTGCAGTTGACTGAAACATCAAAGAAGGTGGTTTGTGGTTTGTCTTACATAAGCACTATCTCTTATCGGTGTTCTCGTGCATCTGTCATGTTTTTCTATAATCTTATAGTGCCTGTTGTTTTATTGAAAACATGTTATAATGAAATTGCTGATTTAAAAGTTTTAAATTTAACCACATTCTGGTAAGAATATGTTTCGGAATAGCTTCAGGATATTTGCAGTTAATAAAGATAACCATCATTCAAATGTAGAAACTAATTTAGAATACGAGTAGATGAGAAATAAGAGCAGGAATAGGTCATGTGACTCTACATGTATACTCTGTCTTTCAGTAAGATCACGAGTGACCTCATTTTGACCGCCCTCAGCTCAATGTTCCTACCTGTTCTCTATAAACCTCAATTCCCCCATAGTTCAAAACAATATCTCAGCATTGAATACATTGAAGAATTCAGGTTCCACAAGTCTCCAGTATAGAAAATTATAAATACTCGTGACCGAGAGAAGAAATTCTTCATTGCTTTCTTAGAGACAATATCCTATTCTGAATCTATGGCTCCCTGCTGCAGTTCAGCCATTTGCAATGGGGACGCAAAGACACCACCATATGCACCCCCCACCGAGGGCCACAGCACATTTAGGTAAAAGCCTTGTTTTAACCCTATATAACGTAAATATTTTTTAATGTAGTCAGTAGGAGAGAAGTATGGAAGAAACCAAAACTTGACTGCCTCACAAGGAAGAGGGTCCTAGGGTGGGCCATAACCAAAGAAAGATTGTGAATGGATATTCAAGATTCCTCCATAAGCAGAAGCCACCTCTCAGCAATAATGGTAAAACTGATTCCGAGTCTTGCATTAAGATCCCCTCTCATTTCTCCGAACTCCATGGAGCAGAGGTTTAACCTGCTCAGTTATTCCTCAGGAAGTGAGTGCTTCACTCGAGGAATCAACTTATTAACTTTTTCCCCTCCAGTCTGAGTCCAATCCCTCCATATATAATTTTCAATAAGTTTTTCATATGAAGTTGCCACTATGTTATTCTCTTGTGTCCTGTCACTTCCCCATTAATATCCATAATAATTTATGTTCCAATATTTAATGACATTTGATAATTTTCTTCTTGTACACTCACAACAATTGTCAAAACAGAAGAAGATCATGGAAACTTGTGTAGATGGGTGCCAAGAATGAGTTCCAGCCTGATCACACTTGTTGCTACTTGGTCCATGACCCTGTAGACTAAGATGCATCAAGTTCTCATCAAAGTACAATGCCATAAGAATTTATGCCTTCATCCCTTTTGGATGGTCCGTTTCATACCTCAACATCCTTTGGATGAAAGATTTTGTGCTGAAGTCTCTTAAAGAAAAAATGACAGCACTGCTGTAACTGCAGTGGTGTCGCTATTGCAAACCCATGGGGAGTGGAGACACAGTGCTCAATTTCCTACACCTGTGCTCTCTATCTAATCACTGCCTCAACAATAAATTATTACCTCTTAAACGACCCTTAGACTTAAAATAAATAAATAAATAAACCTCTCACTCTTCCAACACCCTACCCCACAGGGTCCAACTGCCCAGTCCTACTACTGTCAGCTCTACACAGGCTTTAAACTGCTTGTTAAAGGAGCTCATGGGGGTTTAATTTTAAAACCTCAAGACTGCGGGGTCTGGGCTGAAGATGGCCAGCAGTGGCCATAAGGGGTTGCAGACTCCAGGGAAGCAGGGGTCTGGTGCAGGGCACCCAAAAATAAGAAATCACCCACCCCATTTAAGATGGGAGAAGCAGAGGAGATGACGCATGGGTCGTTGACCATGGTGGCGGACCAACAAGGGGCTCTGAGGCTGAAGAACACACAAGCTGTTGGTGACTCAAAGGTGAGTCCAGTCAGTGTGAAGGCAGGAGGGGAGAGCGTTGCTGGAAAACTGTAAGTAGTGGGATTATGAATTGTCTGTCTATTTATTTATTTATTTAAACAAGTAAAGGGAAGGGGTAAGTGGAGTAGAGGGTTGGAAGAGTGAGAGATTTATTTATTTATTTTAAGTCTAAGGGTTGTTTAAGAGGTAATAATTTATTGTTGAGGCAGTGATTAGATAGAGAGCACAGGTGTAGGAAATTGAGTTGATTGTGTAAGGGTGCACAGTAAGTGTATTTCACTCACTAGCAGTAGATAAAGGTCTGAGAGTGGCTCAGTGAGTGAGTGGTCGAGTGAAGGAGTGGGAATCAGAGCGCTGAGGCTTTGACCCAAGAGGCTTCGACACAGAGAGGCGGAGGAAAGAGTTCGGTGAGTATTTCATTCTTTTTATTTATTGCATTAGCTTAAGGAGTTTGTCTCTGGTATGGCAGGAGATCTCAGACCTGTGTCATGCTCCTCCTGTGCTATGTGGGAACTCAGGAATACTGTCAGTGTCCCTGGAGACTACATGTGCAGGAAGTGTGTCCAGCTGCAGCTCCTGATTGACCGCATGTCGGCACTGGAGCTGCGAATGGACTCACTCTGGAGCATCCGGGATGCTGAGATGCTGGTGGATTGCACCTTTAGTGAGTTGGTCACACTGCAGTTTTAAAGGATAGAGACTGGGTGATAATCAGAAAGTAACAGGAAGGTCGTGTAGGAGTCTCCTGCGGTCATCTCCCTGCAGAACAGATATGCTGTTTTGGATACTGTTGGGGGAGATGGCTCACCAGGAGTAGGCAGCAGTAGCCAGGTTCATGGCATCGTGGGTGGCGCTGCTGTCCAAGAGGGCAGGAAAGAGTGTGATAGGGCAATAGTTATAGGGGATTCCATTGTAAGGGGAATAGACAAGAGTTTCTGTGGCTGCAAACGAGACTCTCAGATGGTGTGTTGCCTCCCTAGTGCAAGGGTCAAGGATGTCTTGGAGCGGTTCCAGGACATTCTGGAAGGGGAGCGAGAACAGCCAGCTGTCGTGGTCCATATTGGTACCAACGACATAGGGATGAGATCCGACAAGATGGATTTAGGAAGTAAATTGAGGAGTAGGACCTCAAAGGTAACCATCTCTGGATTGTTCCCTGTTCCATGAGCTAGTCAGAGAAGGAACAACAAGATATCTAGAATGAATTTGTGGCTTGAAAGGTGGTGTAGGAGGGAAGGTTTCAGATTCTTGGAACAATGGAACCGGTTCTGGGGCAGATGGGAATGGTACAGACAGGACGATCTGCATCTGAGCAGGGCTGGGACCAATGTTCTTGGGGGTTTGTTTGCTAGCGGTGTTGGGGAAGGTTTAAACTACATGTGTCAGGGGAATGGGACCAAGTCCAGAGAGTCAGAGGGATGTAAAATGAGAATAGAAGCAAAAGGGTAGCAAGGTGAAAAGCATTAGTGACAGGCAAGTAAAAGCGGGAGGAGGGGGGAATCAAAAAGAGCTATTTATTTACATAATGGTAAAAGGGATAAGAGTGTGGATTTGAGTACAGGAGTGAGGAGATCCTGTTGCAGCTGCACAGGGCCTTGGTGAGACCACACCTGGAGTATTGTGTGCAGTTTTGGTCACCTTATCTGAGGAAGGACATCCTCGCCATGGATGGGGGTGCAGAGAAGGTCACTAGGATGATATTGGGGATGGTGGGACTCGCATATGAAGAAAGGTTGGATAGATTAGGCTTGTATTCTCTGGAATTTAGAAGATTGAGGGGGAATCTTATAGAAACATAAAATTCTTAAGGGTTTAGACAGATTAGACACAGGAAGGTTGTTTTCAATGCTGGGAAAAACCAGAACCAGGGGCCATAGTTTAAGAATAAGGGAGGATTTTTAGGACTGAGATGAGTAAAAATTTCTTCTCTCAGAGATTGGTAAATGTGTGGAATTATTTGCCACAGGAAGTAATTGAGGCAGGTTCCTTGTCAATATTTAAGTGTAGGTTAGATTTGGCCCTTGTGGCCAAGGGGATTAGCAGGGGGAGAAAGCAGTGACTGGGTACTGATCAGCCATGATCATAATGAATGGCGGTGTAGACTTGAAGGGCCAAATGGCCTACTCCTACACCTATTTTCTGTGTTTCTATGTGAGGAAGCCATTCAGGCTGTGGGCTGCTGTCAACTGCAATCAAGGGACTCAAACCAGGCTGCAGGTGGCTAAAGACTGGCTGAAGGGGTACCAGGTATTTGAACTTGGACGAAAGAGGGTTCCGAAGGCACTGAGAGCTTCCTGATCATGTCAAAGGTTGAGTTGCTGATGGTATGGACTGAAGGCTGTGTGGCTGCGGAAGCAAATCCATGGACACTCCGCAATACTGGGAAGACTCTCTTTTTGCTTCTCTTTAACTGTAAGGGGTACTGGGCAATTTCTGCAGATAGTGAATCTTTGCCTGCCTTTCAGTAGACTAAAGGAAGTAAGATGTAGTATCACATTTTTGATTTTATTTACATGAAAATAAAATGATCTTGAATTTTAATCTTTCTATCAATTAAATCTATGTTCTCTTAATTATAAAACTCTCTGGCAAGGGAAAGTCCTTTATGTTATTGTGGACTGAGTCTCCCATAGTTTCTGTTGTGGCGGCACACCACTAGGCAGGCGAACTGGCCCCGCTTGTAATCCACACGGCGGGGCAGCTGGCCAAAATAATGCTGTCAGGGGTTTCCCCTTCTTCTCAGTACAAGGGTCAGAAGCCCGGGCTGGGGGAACCACGTGACACCCGGGTGATGTCAGCACCCCCCAGCGCAGTTCTCAGCCAGGTCGAGGCTGGGAGTATAAGTCCAGCCCAGCAGCCTGCAATAAATCAGTTCTGCTCACTGAGCTCAACCCGTCTGGTTGTGTGTTTCAGTAGCAGTGTAGCTGCCGCTACAATTGGTGACCCTGACTGGTTCAAATGTCTTTGAATTCATCATGAGTGAACCTGGGATCAGTGCTATAGCCGTCAAGCTGCCTGACTTCTGGGTTCAGGAGCCGGAGATCTGGTTCGGCCACGCGGAGGCTCAGTTTCAACTCCGCCAGATTTCATCTGACATGACTAGGCAGGCAAACCGGCCCCGCTTGTAATCCACACAGTGGGGCAGTCAGCCAAAATGACACTGTCAGGGGTTTCCCCTTCTTCTCAGTACAGGGCTCAGAAGCCCATGCTGGGGGACCACGTGACACCCGGGTGACGTCAGTGCCCCCCCCCCCCCCCCAGCGCAGTTCTCAGACAGGTCCAGGTTGGGAGTACAAGTCCAGCCCGGCAGCCTGCAATAAATCAGTTCTGTTCACTGAGCTCAACCCGTCTGGCTGTGTGTTCTTTCAGTAGCAGTGTAGCTGCCGCTACACTGTCTCCAATTAATCTCCTGTGTGCCACTGATGTTTCAAAGTAAACAAAGTCAGTCTAGTCACTTTGTTTGCCTCTATAATTCATGAAACCTGGCAGCATCTTGGTAAATTTCCTTTGTACTCCATTGCAAAAGCATTTTTCCTGTAACAATGGTGGATCAAATTTCATGAAGTTTTACTGTTTTACAAGTTCGCCTTGCCATTTCTTTCAGTGCCCTAGGTGATATTTTTTAAATTTTTTTTATTTTTCACACCATAAACCACATTGACCATGATACATACGTTTTCCTTTTCAAATATATTCAGTGTCATTTTCTCCCCTCCCTCCTCCCATCCCACCCTCCCTACCTCCCCCCCACCATCCATTTAAAGTACAAAATCTAAGATACATTAAACCAGTCAAACAATGTTGTCATTCAATAAAAATAAACAAGAAATTCCACTGAGTCAATTCTTTTCATTTCCTTCTCCTTTCGTTAATTTAGGTAGTGAATGTCCCCGGTAAGTTTTCTCTATTGTGTTTCATGTAAGGCTCCCATATTTGTTCAAATATTTCAATATTATTTCTTAAACTATATGTTATTTTTTCTAATGGAATACATTTATTCATTTCTATATACCATTGTTGTATTTTCAAATTATCTTCCAATTTCCAGGTTGACATAATACATTTTTTTGCTACGGCTAGAGCTATCTTAACAAATCTTTTTTGTGCATCCTCCAAATCAATTCCAAATTCTTTGTTTTTTTATGTTACTTAGAAGGAAGATCTCTGGGTTTTTTGGTAGATTGTTTTCTGTAATTTTATTTAATATCTGGTTTAGATCTTCCCAAAATTTTTCTACTTTCTCACATGTCCAGATTGCATGAATTGTTGTTCCCATTTCTTTTTTACAACGAAAACATCTGTCAGATACTGTTGGGTCCCATTTATTTAACTTTTGAGGTGTAATGTATAGCCTGTGTATCCAGTTATATTGTATCATACGTAACCTTGTATTTATTGTATTTCTCATCGTTCCAGAACATAACTTCTCCCATGTTTCCTTTTTTATCTTTATATTTAAATCTTGTTCCCATTTTTGTTTAGTTTTACCATTTGTTTCCTCATTCTCCTTTTCTTGCAGTTTAATATACATATTTGTTATAAATCTTTTGATTATCATTGTATCTGTAATCACATATTCAAAGTTTCTTCCCTCTGGTAACCTCAGACTGCTTCCTAATTTGTCCTTCAAGTAGGATCACAATTGGTAATATGCCAGCACTGTATCTTGAGTTATATTGTATTTATCTTTCATTTGTTCAAAGGATAATAATCTATTTCCTGAAAAACAATTTTCTATTCTTTTGATCCCTTTTTTCTCCCATTCTCTAAAGGAAAGGTTATCTATTGTAAAAGGGAGTAACTGATTTTGCGTCAATATTAGGTTTGGTAATTGGTAATTTGTTTTATTCCTTTCTACATGAATCTTCTTCCAAATATTGAGCAGATGATGTAATACTGGAGAACTCCTACATTGTACCAATTTTTCATCCCATTTATATAATATGTGTTCAGGTATCTTTTCCCCTATTTTATCTAGTTCTAATCTAGTCCAATCTGGCTTTTCCCTTGTTTGGTAAAAATCTGATAGGTATCTTAATTGTGCGGCTCTATAATAATTTTTAAAGTTTGGCAGTTGTAAGCCTCCTTGTTTATACCATTCTGTTAATTTATCTAGTGCTATCCTCGGTTTCCCCCCTTTCCATAAAAATTTCCTTATTATTTTCTTTAACTCCTTGAAGAATTTCTCTGTCAAGTGTATTGGCAATGCCTGAAATAGGTATAATATCCTTGGGAAAATGTTCATTTTAATACAGTTTATCCTTCCTATTAGTGTTAATGGTAAATCTTTCCAATGCTCTAAATCGTCCTGTAATTTTTTCATTAGTGGATAATAATTGAGTTTATATAGATGGCCGAGATTTTTATTTATTTGTATACCTAGGTATCTTATTGCTTGCATTTGCCATCTGAATGGTGATTCCTTCTTAAATTTTGAGAAATCCGCATTATTCATTGGCATTGCTTCACTTTTATTTATGTTAATCTTGTAACCCGACACCTCTCCATATTCCTTCAATTTCTTATATAATTCTTTTATTGATAGTTCTGCTTCTGTTAAGTATACTATAACATCATCCGCAAATAAACTGATTTTATATTCCTTGTCTTTTATTTTTATCCCTTTTATATTATTTTCTGTTCTTATCAATTCTGCTAGTGGTTCTTTCGCTAACGCGAACAATAAGGGTGATAGTGGGCATCCCTGCCTTGTTGACCTGCTTAAGTTAAATTGCTTTGATATATATCCATTTACTGTCACTTTCGCCAATGGTCCTTTATATAATGCTTTAATCCAATTAATATACTTCTCTGGTAAACTGAATTTTTGCAATACTTTGAATAAATAATTCCATTCTACTCTGTCAAAGACCTTCTCTGCGTCTAAAGCAACTGCTACTGTTGGCGCTTTACTCCCTTCTACTGCATGAATTAAGTTAATAAATTTACAAAAATTGTCTGTTGTGCGTCTTTTTTTTAATAAATCCAGTTTGGTCTAGATTTACCATTTTAGGTACATACTCTGCTAATCTGTTTGCTAATAGTTTAGCTATTATCTTATAATCTGTGTTAAGTAATGATATTGGTCTATATGACGCTGGTGCGAGTGGATCTTTCCCATGCTTTAGTATTACTGTAATTATTGCTGTTTTACATGAATCTGGTAAGCTTTGTGTTTTGTCAATCTGGTTGATTACTTCCAGGAGGGGAGGAATTAATAAATCGTTAAATGTTTTATAGAATTCTATTGGGAATCCATCCTCTCCTGGTGTTTTATTATTTGGTAATTTTTTTATTATCTCTTGTATTTCTACTATTTCAAATGGTTCTGTTAATTTATTTTGTTCCTCTATTTGTAATTTTGGTAGTTCAATTTTAGTTAAAAATTCATCTATTTTGCTTTCTTTCCCTTCGTTTTCAGTTTGGTATAATTGTTCATAGAATTCTCTAAAGTTTTCATTGATCTCCGTTGGATTATATGTGATTTGTTTGTCTTTTTTCCTTGATGCCAATGCCATTTTCTTAGCTTGTTCTGTCTTAAGCTGCCATGCTAGAATTTTGTGCATTTTTTTTCCCCTAGTTCATAATATTTCTGTTTTGTCTTCATTATGTTCTTCTCCACCTTGTATGTTTGTAGTGTTTCATATTTTATTTTTTATCTGCCAATTCTCTTTTAGTTGTATCTTCCTTCATTGCTAATTCTTTTTCTATATTTACTATTTCCCTTTCCAACTGCTCTGTTTCCTGATTATAGTCCTTCTTCATCTTGGTTACATAACTTATTATTTGTCCTCTAATGAACGCTTTCATTGCATCCCATAGTATAAACTTATCTTTCACTGATTCCGTATTTATTTCAAAATACATTTTAATTTGTCTTTCAATGAATTCTCTAAAATCCTGCCTTTTAAGTAGCATGGGGTTTAATCTCCATCTATACATTCTTGGAGGGATGTCCTCCAACTTTATTGTCAATATTAAGGGTGAATGGTCCGATAGTATTCTAGCTTTATATTCTGTTTTTATTATTCTATCTTGCATACGAGCTGATAACAGGAATCGGTCTATTCTTGAGTATGTTTTATGTCTAGCCGAGTAATATGAATATTCCTTTTCCTTTGGGTGTTGTTTCCTCCATATATCCAAAAGTTGCATTTCTTCCATCGATTTAATCATAAATTTGGTTACTTTGTTCTTTCTGTTAATTTTTTTCCCAGTTTTGTCCATATTTGAATCCAAATTAAGGTTGAAATCCCCTCCTATTAATATTCCCTTGCGTATCTGCTATCTTCAAAAAAATATCTTGCATAAACTTTTGATCTTCTTCGTTGGGTGAATATACATTGTGTAGATTCCAAAACTCCGAATATATCTGACATTTTATCATTACATATCTCCCTGCTGGATCTATTATTTCCTCTTCTATTTTAATTGGCACATTTTTATTAATTAATATAGCTACTCCTCTTGCTTTTGAATTATACGACGCTGCTGTTACATGTCCCTCCCAATCTCTCTTTAATTTCTTGTGTTCCAATTCAGTTAAATGTGTTTCTTACACAAATGCTATATCAATTTTTTCTTTTTTCAGTAAATTTAGCAGTTTCTTCCTTTTGATTTGGTTATGTATTCCGTTAATATTTAAAGTCATATAGTTCAGCGTAGCCATTTCATACTTTGTTTATCTTCCCTTTCCGTTTCTCCATCATCACCTTATCCATTTCTGCTTTCTTGTTTTGAACACTTTATAAGACAACATTTCTAAAGCATCAAACATTTTACATTTCTAAAGCATCAAACATTTTCCTTATTCTCCTATTTAAAACTTCTTTAACCCCATTCTCCCCTCCCCCTCCTGAGTTGCCCTTTATCCCTTGTCGGGCAACCACATCTCCCCTCTCCATTTGGATTTGCGAATTCACTTGCAAACGTCAACTGATTTTGCAGTGACTGTAACTCCTCCCCACCCAGCCCCCCCCCCGGAAAAGATTTCAATTTTCATATGTAACAAAGGTCACTCTTTTAATTCCCTCCTTATTCCCTCTATTGCCTTTCCCTCCCTTATTAATTCTTATCTATACTCTATATATTTTCCTCTAAATACGGATACATTCATGTATACACACACATACATACACATGTGCCCGCGCGCACGCACGTGCCCATAGTTCGTGGTCATTTTTACTCTCATTACATGTCTTCATCTCTCTGCTTGTTTTGTAGTTGTTCTGCAAATTTTCGTGCTTCCTCGGGATCCGAGAATAGTCTGTTTTGTTGCCCTGGAATAACTATTTTAAGTACCGCTGGGTACTTTAACATAAATTTATATCCTTTTTTCCATAAGATCGTTTTTTGCTGTATTGAACTCCTTCCTCTTCTTCAGGAGTTCAAAACTTATGTCTGGATAGAAAAAAAATTTTTGACCTTTATATTCCAGTGGCTTTTTGTCTTCTCTTATTTTCTTCATTGCTTTCTCCAATATATTTTCTCTTGTATATCTTAAGAATTTTACTAAAATGGATCTTGATTTTTGCTGCGGTTGTGGTTTCGGGGCTAATGTTCTATGTACCCTCTCTATTTCCATTTCTTCCTGTAATTCTGGTCTTCCCAGGACCCTGGGGATCCAATCTTTTATAAATTCTCTCATATTCTTGCCTTCTTCATCTTCCTTAAGGCCCACTATCTTTGTTATTTCTTCTATTATAGTTTTCCATTATATCTATCTTCTGAGCTAACAGCTCATGTGCCTCTTTAACTTTTTTATTAGATTCTTCTAATTTCTCTTTTAAGTCCTCTACTTCCATTTCTACGATTATTTCTCATTCTTCCACATTATCCACTCTTTTTCCTATCTCTGATATGACCATTTCTATTTTATTCATTTTTTCTTCTGCACTCTTAATCTTTTTATCTCATTAAATTCTTGTAATTGCCATTCTTTCACTGATTCCATATATTCTTTAAAAAAAGATATATCCACTGTCTTGCCTTTCTCTTCTTCTTCCATTTCTTTCTGTTCTTCTTCTTCCTCTAGGTTGACCATTTGTTGTTTCCTTGTTTTCTTTTTACCCTCTTCTTTCTTGTTGTCGTTATTTTCTGTGTTCTGCACCTGCTGCTGTGTTGCAGGTGTCTCTCTCAGCTGTGGAGATCGACTCCGCAGCTGTTCCCCCCTCCCGTCAGTGTGTTTTTTTTTCATGCGCATCGCGCACTTTTACTCTGCTCTGTGAACCATTTTTGTAGTCCCGAGCCCGGGACTTCCACTGACCTGAGGGAGCGGGCTTCTCTCTCCACGGCGGGCCTCCTCGGACAGGTAAGGCCTTCACCTTTTTCCGACGTTCTTTCTTCTTCTCTTCTTCCCGTTGTTTTTGACTTTTCTCTCTTCGCTGCCATTTTCTTCTCACCTTTATTTTTACTTTGTTGTAAATTTTAATCTTGTAACTTTGTGTTTTGTGCGTTTTTTTTTAAACTTTTTGGGAGAGGGCTGGAATTCCCTGACCGGCCACTACTCCATCACGTGACTCCTCAGTGCCCTAGGTGATAAAGGCTAGTATATCCCAATAATAAGAAAATGCTTAAATATTTAGCCTATATGGAGATGTCCTCAACTTCCTTCATAAATATACCAACCTGACAGCTCCATACATAGTGGGATCATTTTGGCAACTCAGATTTCACCCTAACAGAGGTTTTCCTTTGGTCCGAATGATTTCTCTCCCTGCAATTTAAAACTAATGCTTTCTTATTTTCCCAGTTTGCATAACGGGTTTTTAATCTGAATCAAAATCCGTTTCTCTTTCCACAGATGCTGTCTGACCTGTTCAATAGAACATGGAACAGTACAACAGATTGGATCACCCTTCACCTTCTCTGCTGCAGAGAAATCAATCCAATTTTAAAGAACCTCTTCCCACAGCTTATACCCACTAGTCAGGCAACATCCTGGTAAATCTCTTCTGAACCCTCTCCACATCCTTCCTGTAACAGAGTGGCCATAATTGCACACAATACTCCCAAGTGCAAGTGAATCAAAGCTTTATACAGCTGCACCATGACTTCCTTACCCTTGTACTCAAGGAAGGAAAACAGATCATATGCTTTCTTTAAAACCCTGACTTTAATACCCTGTCCATTTATTTGGCCACTTTCAAGAAGCTATGGATCTGGACCTGCAGATCAGAAGTTAAAGCTGGAAAGTATGAGAACAGGCTTGTTTAAATAGGTGAGTAAAGTGTTGAAAAGTTCTTTTCCAGCAAATGGGATTTGGAGCAAGAGAGTACAATAACAGCCTTGTTTAAATAGGTAAAAGGTATTAGCAAAGTAGCCATCATGTGAGTGAGCCAATGTTAGAGTGAGGGCTTTAAATTACTGGATCATTGGGACCTGCACCCTTCTTTACTAATTAGGGATAATATCACAGCTGCAGAATGGGAGGATGTTATGGAGGGATTGTCTACTGAGTCGGTGTGGGTGGAAAGGAAGGAAGTGATCACTGCATTGAGAGTTGTCTATAGGCCCCCTAATATCGCTCAGGACACTAAGTAGACAGATCGAAAATGTACTGGGGTATAAAATGGGCGGCTTGGCCTTATAGAGCCTCATTAGCCAGTTTAATTTTGGAATGGAGCAGAACAGGCTTGTTGTTATGAGAAACTTCAACTTCCAAATCATTGATAGGCACCTTCTACTGCAAGAGGGATAGATGGGGCAGAATTTGTCAGGTGTGTCCAAGCATTCCTGACACACTATGTGGACAAGTCGATGAAAGGAGAGGCCATAATGGATTTAGTACTGGGTAATGAACCTTGTCAGGAGACAGACCTATCAGTGGAGAAATGTTTCAGTGACCGTGACCACAAATCCCTGACCTTCAGCATCGCTGTGGATAAGGATAGGAGTGGACCAAATGGTAATGTGTTTAATTGGAGAAGGGATCACTACAATAGGATTAGGCAGGAACTGGGGAGAGTAAATTGGGAACACAAGTTCTTGGTAGGGGGGGGGGAGCACAGATGTAACGTGGAGGATGTTTAGAGACAATTTGTGTGGGGTTCTGGATGACTTTGGCCCACTAAGACCTAAATGAATTGCTCACCAGAGAGAGAGGAGCTTTTTAGTCAAGGTGAGGCCTGTATAGAATCAGTTTACATGCTGGAGCATATTGAGGTTAAGAAGGAGGCAGGTGCTGGATCTTCTTAAAAACATTAGGGTTGATGTCCTCGGGTCCCGATGAGATATACCCCCAAGGAACTACAGAAAGTGAGGGGCTTTGGCAATGATTTCTGCATCCTCACGGGCCATGGGGGAGGTTTTGGCGGATGGAAGAATGACAAATGTTGTTTACAAAAGGTAATGGGGAGAATCTTGGGAATTGTCGACCAGTGAGTCTTCCATCAGTAATGGACAAACTGTTGAAGTGGATATTTGGGGACAGGATTCACAAGGATTTGGAGAAATATCGCCACTTCAGCAATAGCCAGCGTGGCTTTGTGTGGGGTAGATCATGCCTCAAGAGCTTAATTGAGTTTTTTAATTGAGGAAGTACCAAAATGAATTAATGAAGGTAGGGCTGTAGATGTTGGTAACGTTGGTAATTATGGCATTGGTCAAGGTCTTACCTGTTGAGAAAGAAATGAGGCATGGGATCCATGGGTATGTGGATTCAGAATTGAAGCCTGGAGAAAGCAGAGGGTAGTAGTAGAAGGAACATTTTCTGCCTGGAGATCAGTGCTTAATGGAGTTCTGCAGGAATCAGTTCCTGGCTCTTGGTGATTTTTATCAATGACCTGGACGTAGAGGGATGATGGGTCAGTAAGTTTGCAAATCTAACTTTTTAAAAGGGAAATTGGAATATGTTAAAGAAGACCCATTTAGGGGTAATAATTCACTCTAGCCTGAAAACTGGCCCATACGGGCAAATAAGGTTAATATTTTATAAAACATGGGCCCATTTATGGAGTATTACCATAATTAAAAGAATTACAGTGAGGGGTTCGATTAATAGGGTTTTTCCTTTTGAGATATTTTGATATAACGGGCTTGATTGAGAATGGTACACAAAATTTGTACTATGTATGGTCAAGGTTTTAGTTGAGAAGTACAAATTGTCTTTTCCTATATTTAAACCCATATATTGAATTAATATGGATGTTTTTTTAATTAAACTCAATAAAAATATTTTGAAAAGAAAAGTAAGTTTGCAAATCATGTGAAGGTTGGAGGTGTTGTGAATAGTGTTGAAGGTTGTCACAGGTTACAACAGGATCTAGGCAGGATGCATAGTTTGGCAGAGAAGTGAGAGATGGAGTTCCATCCAGATAAGTGTGTGGTAATGCATTTTGGAAGGTCAAACTTGAAGGCAGAATGGCAGGATTCTTAACAGTGTTGATGAACAGAAAGACCTTTGGGTTAAAATCCATAGCTTTCTCAAGGTTGCCATGCAGGATAATTGTGTAGTTAAAATAGCTTATGGTATGCTGGCCTTCATTTGTCAGGAATTGAGTTTAAGAGTCGGGACCTAATGTTGCAACTTTGTAAAACACTGGTGAGACCACATTTGGAGTATTGTGTTCAGTTCTAGTCATCTTTGGAGAGGGTGCAGAGGAGATTTCCTGGATTGATGTGTTTTATGAAGAAAGGTTAACAGAGCTAGGGCTTTTCTCTTTGGAGAGAAGAAGGATGAGAGGTGTCTTAATAGAGGTCTACAAGATGATAAGAGACATGGATAGGGCAGACAGCAGAAACTTTATCCTGAGGAAAGAGTATCAAACGCCATAGGATATCTGTACAAGGTGAAAGGAGGAAAGTTTAGGGGAGATATCATGGGAAAGTTTTTTTTATGTAGCGAACAGTGGGCACTTGGAATGCATTTCCAGGGATGGTGGTGCAGAATGGTACAACAGGGATTTTCAATGACCTTAACCAGGCATGTGGATACAAGAAAAAGAGGGCTATGGGTGTAAAGTAGGGAAGATTTAGTTTGTTGAGTAGTTTTTCTATCGGCCAGCACCACATCAGGGGCCGAAGGATCTGTATTGTGCTGTTATATTCTCTGTTCAATAGCCCACTATGCTGACTGCAAATGGATAAATATTTCTGCCATCTATAAACTTACTATCCCTCACACCTACATTTTCATCCAAAATATTTATGTAATTACAACCAATTGGCATTCCAGCCCTGATCTCTGTGCACCAACGCTGATCACTGAGCTCCAGCCAGAATGAAACCTTTGTTTTTTATGCATGCTAATTCCAAATCCAAATGATCAGTTCACCATGAATTCCATGCATCTGGAGCAGCCTACCATGAGTAATATGCCTTAAAAGTCCACATAGACAATATCCACTGCCCTTCCTTCATCAATGTCCTTCATCAACTCAAAAAAAATCTTGATCAAGTTTGTGAGACAGAACCTGCCCTCCACAAAACAATGTTGACTGTCCCTGATCTGGCCATCCTGACCCCAATGCTCATAAATTCTATCCCTAAGTCTCCTCTATCGCTTCACAACCACAGTTGTGAGGCTCACTGGTCTATAATTTCTCGAATTATTTTGTTCCCTCTTGAACAAAAGAAAAACATTGGCTACTGTTAATCCTCTGGGACCTCGCATCTTATTAGTAAGTATATAAAGATCTTTGTCGAAGCCCCAGCAATATCTTCACTTTCCTCTTTCAAAAACCTTGGATATATGCAATCAGGGCCTGGGGGCTTAGACATCTTAATATTCTTCTAACAGGCCCAGCACACTCTTGATCAATGTTTCTAGTAATTTCTGCTTGTTTTTATTTCGTAGATTTATGTCAAAGATTTTTCTTGCTTCCAAGGATTGATGCTGTTCCAACAATCCCATTAGATTACTTTTCATTGTCTCTTTGTTTAAATTGAACTAATAGTCACTACCTATTCTTCTCGGGGGAATAATTCCAATAAATGTGAAGCATGTAACTTGCCTTTCAAAGATCACATCAAGACGTATCAAATTGGAACCTAAGGATGTAAAACTGCTCTCTCAATGTGCCAAAGGCCTGCTTTCAATCTGGATCTAACAGAGATGGTACAATCTCCCTGTGACTGTATGGGTTTGCTCCACAGACTCTTGTTTCCTCCCACAACCTCAAGACATGTGGGTGGTAGATTAATTGAATGATAGAAAACTGGTGGAAAGGGGAAAGTTGATGAGAAAGTGGTCAGAATTTAAAAAAATAACATTAATATAGGATTAGTGCAAATATCCTGCATGGACTCAATGGGCTGAAGAGCCTGTTTCCCTGTTGTATCACTCTGTGACACAAAAGTGAACCACAGAAGTCTATATCATAGTCTCATGATAAGAGTCCAATCATGGTAAGTACTTAATTGGAGTTGTAATGAAATACCAAGAAATGTTCAATGTCAGAGGTCCAGAAACACAAAAGGAAATATTTACCTTTCGCAGCTTTGAGTTGTCTGAGAGTATCTCATGGCCAGTGAAGGAGTTTTTAAATGTGACCATTATCGTTGTAATGAACACAATTTATGCCATAGATGCTGCACAAAGTTGGGAAACTATAGCATCACTGTGGGTTCATATTGAATGGGTGGCACAGTTCGTAGAGTGGTTAGCGCAATGCTGTTATAGTGCCGTTGTCTGGAAGAAGTTTGTATATTCTCCACGTTTGCGTGGGTTTCCTCCCACCATTCAAAGCATGAGACCGTTGTAGGTCAATTGGGGTGTTTGGGTGCCATGGGCTCGTGGGCCAGAAGGGCTTGTACCATGTATGTCTAAATACTTGTATGTATGTTTAAATTTTTAAAAATTAATATAGAAATAGTACTTTGAAGGTAAGCAGAAATAAATCAATGAATTCTGTCAAAGTTCTCGCTCTCCTAATATTTAAGTTTATTATTTATTTGAAATACATCTATAGTTCAATTAGTCTTTATTCGACACACAACTTTTTTCTGAACCATTTTAAGCTTACTTATAATTGTTATAAATATCATTGGAATTGTATTTATTCCTGTTTAAACTCGATTGCTATTGTAACACTAGTATTCTTGTCCCCAAGATTCATTGCTACATTAGAAAACTGGCATGTGTCTCCTCCAGCGCAGCCTTTCAATGCCTAATCTAGTGACCTAGTCTGCAAACAGAGACGCTGGAGGAACAGCCGATCTCGCAACGTCCATAGAAGGTAAAGCTATATTACTGACATTTCGCGTCTGAGTCTTTCCTCAAAGTATGAATAAGAAAGAGGGACAGGCGTCATGGTTGCCTTAGAGAGTGTAGGAATTTCCCAGGTATTCTCGATACTTATCAGAGGTCTTTTTCTCTTTTGCCAGCATTAGAACAAGAATGGGCCATTCAGCCCTGGAACTCATTCTACCACTCAGTTAGATCACAATTAATCTGTACCTCAAATCCATTTAACATAACAGAACACTGTAGCACAGTACAGGCCTTTCAGCCCTCAATGTTGTGCAGACCTATATATTCCAAACAGATAAAACCCCTACCTCATAACCCTCTGTTTTTCATCCATCCATGCTTTTGATTAAGAGTCGCTGAAATTTCCCTTTTGTTCCAGCCTCCACCGTCACTCCTGGAAATGCATTCCTGACACCCACAACTCTGTGTAAAAACATTTACCCCGATGTCTCTCCTAAACTTTCCTCCCTTCGCTTTGTACAGATGTCTTCTGGTCTTTGTGCAGCCTTGCCTCTCAAGTTTTGGTGGCTGGTGATAAGAATGCACTTAGTGATGGGAAAGATGAGCATTAATGCTGTTTTTAATCTCACTGTGCCTTTCCCTTCAATCAAAAATTAAATAAAATGGCTGAAGATGCTTCACAGGTAAAATCTGAGACTTGGCTGTGAAAGGAGATACAAGCAGAGTTGATCAAAAGCTTGGTAAAATTAAGGAACCTCAGAGAGTGCTTGAGTGGGAGAAAGGTTACAGAGAACTTCCATAAGCAAATTCCATATATACTAATTGTGAAGCAATGACTATCAGTGATATTCGGGTAGAGAAAACTAGAGAGTACTAAATGCTAAGTGTGTTAGAATGGCAGATTTTTAAGAGTGACGATAATTTTAAATATGATTTATTGCTATTGCTGTAGTGGACCAGGAGCATGTAGAGACTCGCAAATATCTTGCTTTAAATCATTTCATCAGATGAGCCTCTGGCGAAGTGAGCTGTTAATACCTTTGGTTGCGCTATGTGTAAAGGAAGATGCCCTGAACAAGTAACAAGGGTTTCTGACACTTTCAGATAAAGACATTTATGGAAAAAAAAATATTTTTTTAAGCCGATGGATATTAATCTTCACACCACTGTAATCAGTAAATGGTTAAATAAAATGTTTATTAAATTCATTTATTTGCTTGATACAATTTTTAAATTATAATTTTATCATGTTTACAATGTTTTGAGAGTTTCTGGTGCTTCTAATAAATTATATAATTGTAAAATAACTAATCAATAATCTGACCTTAAATCAAACAATGTTACCTAGACATAAATTAATTACCCATATGAAATGGTCCAAATAAAATTTCTTCATCAAACCAATACATTTAATCATCATTTTAGTTACAATTAGAAACTAGAAATTCCCTGAATATGATTGACCTGCTCAATGAAGATTAAGGATAAAGGCATCTTTCAAAGAATCACAATGAGTGGGAGGGTCCACCTCCTCCCTCTTTTATCTTTTCTGGTGTGTTATTCCAGCTCCACATCCTGAAAAACTCCTTAAGAATTGTGTCTTGAAGATTCTAGAGCTTAATCTTAATTGGCTGTTTCAGGACGGATTGGGATTTTTAGTTTCAAACTGTGGTATGATCCCAACCTCCTCCTCCATTCCAGGATTTCCACCTCTTTCACATTCCTTCAGGCTTTCTTCAGCCAATTGCGATAGGTATTTCTGTGATGAAAAGAAAGTAACTCTGTAAATGTGTATAAATCCTTGTTCAAAAGAGCCATCATTATTTAAATGTTAAATAACTTTTAAACATCAAAACTTTTTGATCTACGGTATAAATGACAAAAATAGATCGCATAAGAATTCCAAGAAAAATTCATTTAAAACTGAGACATTTTAATTCTGCTCTGGTCCTTTATTCAAGGATAACGTTTAAACTTTTTTAAAAAATGTGTATCTTTTGAATTTTACATTTCCTCTCACTGATGATTTGAACACTATTTCAATTTGCAAAAAAAACGAAGTAGTAGATTTTATACAGAACAACGTAGCGCATTTTCACTTTGGAATCTAAACTTAAAATATATAGTAAGGATTTTTTTAAAAAAATGCTTGCACTTATTACAATGACCTTTGACCTTGAATGTTAATTCAGATATTCTCTGCACTGATGCTGTATGAATTTCAGTTCTAGAATTTTTCATTATATTTCCAGGTTCTGTTGTATTTTGTTTTAATTGCATTTGCATAGCATTTTTCTGGTGTCCTTCAGAGCCATTTAAGTTAATCACTTGGATTGCCACAAAATGCTTTTCAATTTAGCAGTACAATGTCGATGATAATCTTACATTAGAAATTATAAGATTATTTTATATTTCTCAGGGATAAGGGTTAAGATCGGGAAACAGTTAAACAAATCTTTTAGACCAATGGTTTTCAAACTGCTTCCCCCACCCCAACTTGCGTTCCACCTTAAGTATTCTCTATCCCATCAGTGCTCTGTGATTAGTAAGGGAGTGCTTAAGGTGGTATGAAAACCTCTGTTTTAATCATACCTAATTGACTTGTTCTGTGCATGGTTTCATAACCCCAAAGGAAATGGATGAATGACAAATTTTCTCAGTAACAATTGGTTCTCAGCCTTACCTTCC
This sequence comes from Narcine bancroftii, assembly GCF_036971445.1. Taxonomy (NCBI): domain Eukaryota; kingdom Metazoa; phylum Chordata; class Chondrichthyes; order Torpediniformes; family Narcinidae; genus Narcine; species Narcine bancroftii. The sequence continues at coordinate 19,469,843 of NC_091478.1, forward strand.
CACTCACAACCAGTTGCTTGGAAATATTGTGACAAGGAACTTTGGACAAGAATATTGGATGAAATACAAGTACTTTAATTAAAAATGATTTTTTGAACTCGGCGGGCGGGGGGGGGGAACCATTTAATAAGTTTCCATTCCATTTTAAATGAGTAAAATTTTAATAGTTCATTAAGAATCTAACGGAAGGATTGATTCAAGTTGCCTTTTAATATGTTCTTTCATAATCAGGAATGAATAAATAGTCTGGATCTTTTTCTCTTGAGAAAAGCAGCTGAGAGCGTGGAAGGTTTTTGTGCAGACCGACTATTTCCACGTGTGAAGAAGTGAGCACTAATGTCACACAGTCATCAAGCAGTCCATCAGGGTTTTCAAAAGGAAGAGTGGTGAGATTCAATAGCATGTTACTACAGTGAGTGGAATATATAAAAGGAGAGCCTGGGAGACCATTTGAAGGAGGAGGGAAGAGAGTTATGGTCATAAATTCACATGAAAGAAAAGATAAAAGATATAGTGATGCATTGACAAAAACATGTGCTGAGCAATATGTTTCTGACTGCATTTTTCAAAGCACAAAAAAAATGTTAGATTATACGGATTTGTTCCTTGTGAGATGTGAAAACGAGTTCCACTAAGTTCTGTGTCCAGTTACACACTGTTGATCATGTGAACGTAACCAGGATGGTACAGATACTCACTCAGCAGGAGGGGCTGCTGTCTCAACTCCAGCAACCCAGATTTGATCCTGACATCTGTTGTTTAGGAGTTCACATGTCCTCTCTCTGCTGATGTCTCCTGGGTGTTTTGGTTTCTTCCCACATCCCCAAGACATGCTGATAGTCTTCCATTGAGAGTAGTTGGAGAGGAGATGGAATTGATGGGGATTTGAGTGTGTATTTTACAGGGAAATGAGTGGGCAAGTGAAATTGATGGATTAACATAGACTTGATCAGATGAATTATCTCTTTTCAAGCTGTAAAGAAACAGGGTAATGATGCTCACCCATTCATTTATGATCGGGGGAGGGGGCGTTCCAGATGAGTCAGCTTTTTAAAGAGAGCGACTGTCCAGTTGTTTAACTATCTATTTATATTTTAATATGTATCACCTGGTTAATTCTACGCCTGCTGAAATGCAAGTAGAGGGCATCTGAAAGTCAGCAATCTTCCATCTGCTGAAGTGATTTTTCTCCCTAGAGACATTGAGACTAAAGCCCTTAATTTAATAGAACATTCCAGCACAGTATAAGGCCTTCAGCCTACTATGTTATTCTGACCCATATATACCTACCAAAAAAAACCAAAACCTTTCCTACCTCAAAATCCTCTATTTTTCTTTCATCCATGTGCCTAAAAGTCTCTTAAATGCCTCTATTGTTCCAGTCTCCACAACCACTCCTGGCAATGCATTCCAGGCACCCAGAAGTGTATGTGGGTGGTTTATAAAATATATCCCCTAACCTTTCCTCCCATCACTTTGTATAGACATCCTCTGGTATTTGCAATTAATCCTTTATTAATTTCAGTTTCATCCCTTTTAGGGGTAATCAGTAAATCTATTAGAGCAGCAATTGGTCTTGTACTCCCTGTATGGGACTTTCCCCAAACAACTCAGCTTGAGACTCCTCCACAAATATTTGGAATTGCCCAATTTTTAAAAATATTTTGGGCAATGCATTCCAAATTTAACTCGTAATCCAATAACCCTTCAGTTTTTTTCAGGCTATACTATAGTTTCATCTGAAGTCCAGATCAACTCACTTGTTAGTGAAATGCCATAAGAAATTATGAAAAAGCTTAAAAAAAATTAATCTGTTTAAAGCACAGCTGAGTGCCAAACTCAAGATAGGATAACTTGTCCTTAATTCATTTCACCTAATAAAGTTACAGCCATTAGCACTGTTTCATTGGATTGCATTAATATGTTTGCCTTTGATGCATCTGTCTTAACACCAGCAGGAATTTGCAGAGTTAAATGTTTTGAGTTTTTAAAATCCAATATGGTTAAAATACAATGCAAGGTGTGGAACAGAACATCTGCATGAACTGGTTATGCTGAACCTCTTATTATAAGGCATATTAAAAAAAAAAAATCCTTTTAAAGATGCAAAAAAATTAAAATATTAATTTATGTAATCATTATTCAATCAGGAGGCAGCCTTTCCAACTATGGACAGTGAAAGGGCCTAAGACACAGAAAGATCCATTTTTTTGGGAAGAATTATGGGGAAAAGCGGAGCTGAGTCCATGGCCCACTCAGCTGTTATCTTATTGAATGGAGGAGTAGGCACAACAAGTTAGATGGCCTCTTCCTGCTCTTATTTGTGGTGGTGTTCAGAGTGAAGGTTGGAGTGCATGCTATTTAGAGAAGATTTTAGTTCAAAGATGTGTTCAAGTGCTCTTATGGTTCTTTTGTAATTAGTGAGGGTCCCTGAAATATTATTTATTTAACTGGATTTTGAGTCTTCTTCCTGGTCCCATATTTCATTAGAATTATTTTCAAGACTGACCTACACCTGCATATGCAATCACATACATGCTAGGTTGGCATGTATGCCTAGGAGGATTAACCTAATACAAGTAAATTGTTTGTTATTACCACATACTAAATGGTTTTCAGGTAGATGATTTATTTCAGGGGTAGAAGAAATTGACAACAATATGTTCTGAACAGTGCTACCAAATACAGATTTCAGCGACCTTTTCTGGTATTGTTTAATTCTTTGTTCTTGTGATTAAATGCTAGTTCATAAAATCAAACAAATTCCGGCAAAAAGATCCTTTCTCCTCTGATCAGCCTGCACCTCCGAAACCAAGCAGTTATATCTTTTTACATTTCCTCTTTGTTTCACTTAGCTTTCATCACAAGTATTGTTGGAGATTAATTTTTACAATTTCTCTATTTACATCAAGCAGTTTAGAATTACTAGGAAACCCCCATTTACCATGTATAAATTATTTTCAAATATTTATAGCAATTGTTCTAACCCACTGCAGTCTTATCTTTCAAACCACTTCACTACTATTCTACAACCCGATACTCTAGTTTCATTTTACTTTCAACTTGCTTCTTGTTTTTCTAAAATCTGCCCTTGCCTGATTCAGTGGCCTATTTTATGTTTTGACACTTCTTTTCATTTGGTTACAGGATGATGATTCAGAACAGTGGCCATTGACGATAGCAAGAACCTCCTCCAGTTCAACTATTTTCTTTCATATTATGCATTCTTTAGTGTATATCTGCTGAGGTGCTGCTCCAAAGTCAAATTACTATGCGAGCTCTTACTTCAATTTTTTTATTATAATTTTTATACTGTGAACCATTTCAACCAAAATATATACAAACGTTTCTCATTAAATATACACAGTGGCCTTTTCTCCCTTTTATCCTCCCCTTCCCACCCTCCTCCAAAATCCATAAATATTCAACATCTACAATACAATAAAACCATTAAACAATGTCTTCACACAATGAAAAAATAAACAAGAAAAATGTGTCATCTACTTTTACACACTGAATCAAGTTGTTTTGTCTTTTTATCATTTTAGGGGGTGGAGGTCTGAGGCAAGCCCTCTCTGTTATGTTCCATGTATGGTTCCCAAATTTGTTCAAATAATGTGACTTTATTTTTTAAATTGTTATTTTTTCCAATGGAATACATTTATTCATTTCCATGTACCATTGCTGTATTCTCAGGCTCTCTTCTGATTTCCAAGTTGACATTATACATTTTTTTGCTACTGCTAAGGCTATCATAATAAATCTGTTTTGCACTTTTTTCCAATTTGAGGCCTATTTCCTTATTACTTATGTTACTTAGAAGAAAGATCTCTGGATTTTTTGGTATGTTATTTTTTTGTGATTTTATTTAATATCTGATTTAGTTCTTCCCAAAACTTTTTCACTTTCTCACATGCCCAAATTGCATGTACTATTGTTTCCATTTCCTTCTTACAGCAAAAACATCTGTCTGATAATGTTGGATCCCATTCTTTTAACTTTTGAGGTGTGAAATATAACCTGTGTAACCAATTATACTGCATCATGCATAATCTTGTGTTTATTGTATTCTTCATAGTTCCAGAGCATAACTTATCCCATGTTTTTTTTTAATCTTTATGTTTAAATCTTTTTCCCACTTTTGTTTGGGCTTATAACTTATTTCATCATTTTTCTTATCTTGTAGCTTAATGTACATGTTCGTTATAAATCTTTTAATTATCATTGTGTCTGTAATCACATATTCAAAGCTGCTTCCTTTTGGTAATCTCAGTCTATTTCCTAATTTATCCTTTAAATAAGCTTTCAGTTAATGATATGCAAACGTTGTACCATGAGTTATTCCATATTTGTACTTCCAACTGTTCAAATGTTAATAAATTATTTCCCAAAAAACAATTTTCTATTCTTTTGATTCCTTTTCTCTCCCATTCTCTAAAGGAAAGGTTGTGTATTATAAAAGGGATTAGTGGGTTTTGTGTCAATAACAATTTTGATATTTGGTGATCCATTTTTTTTCCTTTCTAAGTGGATCATCTTCCATATATGAAGTAAATGATGCAATACTGGTAAGCTATTATATTGCACCAACTTTTCATCCCACTTATAAAGTATATGTTCTGGTACCTTCTTCCCTATTTTATCTAATTCTATCTTAGTCCAGTCTGGTTTTCCCTTGTCTGGTTAAAAATCTGATAAATACCTTAATTGTGTGGCTCTATAATAATTTTTAAAGTTTGGTAACTGCAAATCACCTTGGTTATACCTCTCTGTTAATTTATCTAATGTTACCCTCAGTTTCCCCCCTTTCCACAAGAATTTCCTTATTATTCTCTTTAGTTCATTAAAGAATTTATCTGTTAAGGGAATTGGCAATGATTGAAATAAGTATTGTATCCTTGGGAAAACATTCATTTTAATGCAATTTACCCTCCCTATCAACATTAGTGGTAATTTTTTCCAATGTTCTAAGTTTTCCTCCAATTTCTTTATTAGTGGCTGATAATTTAGTTTGTACAAGTGGCTTAAGTTATTATCTAACCTGATACCTAGATATTGGATTGCTTGTGTTTGCCATTTAAATGGTGATTCTTTTTCAGATTCTGTATAATCCAGGTTACGCATTGGCATCACTTCACTTTGATTTGCATTGATCTTGTACCCCGATATTTCTCCATGCTCCTTCAATTTCTTATGTAATTCTTTTATTGATATTTCTGGTTCTGTTAGATATACTATGATGTCATCTGCAAATAAGCTGATTTTATACTCCTCCTTTATTTTTATCCTTTTTATTTTATTTTCTGTTGCTAAGGTGAACAATGAGGGAGATAATGGATATCCCTGTCTAGTTGACCTACTTAATTTAAATTGGCTCGATACATATCCATTTACTGTTACCTTCACCAACGGTCCATTATACAATGCTTTAATCCAATTAATATATTTTTATATTGAACCTCTGTAATACTTTAAATAAATAGTTCCATTTTACTCTGTCAAAGGTAATTTGCATCTAAAGCAACAGTCACTGTTGGCTTCTTATTTCCTTGAATTGCATGAATTAGATTAACAAGTTTACATACATTATCTGCTGTTTGTCTTTTCTTAATAAATCCAGTTTGATCTTGTTTTACTATATTTGGTACACAATTGGCCAATCTGTTCATTAATAATTTTGCTATTTTATAATCTGAGTTAAGTAGATATTGGTCTATATGATGTTGGTGTTAATGGAACCTTCCCCGTCTTTGGTATTACTGTAATTATTGCTGTCTTACATGAATCTGGCAAGTTTTGTGTTTCTTCTATCTGGTTCATTACTTCCAGGAGAGGAGGAATTAATAACTCTTTAAATGTTTTATAGAATTCTATTGGGAATCCATCCTCTCCTGGTGTTTTATTGTTCGGCAGCTTTTTAAATATATCCTGTACTTCCTCTATTTCAAATGGTTTTATCAGTTTGTTTTGTTCCTCTTCTTGCAATTTTGGCAGTTCAACTTTACCTAAAAACTCCTATTTTATCATCTTTCCCCTCGTTCTCAGTTTGGTATAAGTGTTCATAAAATTCCTTAAAGTTTTTATTAATCTCTGTTGGGTTGTATGTAATTTGTTTGTCCTTTTTCCTTGATGCCCAATACAGTTCTTTTAGCTTGTTCTAAGTTGCCAGGCTAATATTTTTTTTTTCTCCCAGTTCGTAATACTTTTGCTTTGTTTTCATTATGTTCTTCTCCACCTTATACATTTGTAATGTTTTGTATTTTTTTGTCCACCAATTCTCTTTTTCGTTACATCATCCCTTTTCTGTACTTACTATCTCCCTTTCCAACTGCTCTATTTCCTGATTGTAGTCCTTTTTCATCTTAGTTACATAACTTATTATCTGCCCTCTAATGAAGGCTTTCATTGCATCCCATAATATAAATTTGTCTTTCACTGATTCTGTGTTTATTTCAAAATATGTTTTAATTTGGCATTCAATAAACTCTCAATTCCTGCCTTTTAAGTAGCATGGAGTTTAACCTCCACGAATATGTTCTTGGTGGATGTCCTCCAGTTCTATTGCTAATAACAGGGGTGAATGATCTGATAGAAGTCTAGCTTTATACTCAGTTTTCCTAACTCTCCCTTGAATATGGGCTGACAACAAAAACATATCAATCCTTGAGTATGTTTTATGTCTACTCAAATAATATGAATATTCCTCTCTCTTAGGTGCTGCCTCCTCCATAGTTTCATTTCCTGCATTGATTTAACCATAAATTTGGCTACTTTATTCTTTTTGCTTATCTTTTGTCCAGTTTTATCCAACATTGGATCCAAATTAAGGTTATTATCCCCCTCCTATCAATATATTTCCTTGTGTAGCTACAATCTTCAAAAAAATATCCTGCATAAACTTTTGATCCTCCTCATTAGGTGCATATATATTGAGCAAATTCCAAAATTCTGAATATATCTAATACCTTCCTGCTGGATCTATTATTTCCTCCTCTATTTTGATTGGTACATTTTTTATTAATTAATATGGCTACACCTCTAGCTTTTGAATTAAATGATGCTGCCGCTACGTGTCCTACCCAGTCTCTCTTTAGTTTGTTATGTTCCGCTTCAGTTAGATGTGTTTCCTGCACAAATGCTATATCTAATTTTTCTTTTTTTCAGTAAATTTAATAGCCTCTTCCTTTTAATTTGGTTAAGTATTCCATTAATGTTTATAGTCATATAGTTCAACGTGACCATCTTATACCTTGTTTACACCTCATTTCTGCTTCCTCACCACCACCATCCCCCTTTACCCCATTTTCATCTCTCAGTTTTCCCTTTTTAAACTCAATGTATGGCAACACATTTAAAACATAAAATAATCCAACAATTCCCACACCTAATGTTACCTTAACCCCAAAAAATGCCCCCCCTCTCTGAGTTTCCCCTTATCCCTTGCCGGGCAACCACAGCTCCCCTTTCTATTTGGATTACGATCTTGTTCACAAGCATCAACCGATTTTGCAGTGACGGTTATTCTCTTCCCCCCCCACCCAGAAATGCTTTTTTTTTACACATATAACAAAGCTCTCCCTTTTTTCCCCTTCCTTCCCTTTTCTCTCTTTAGTTCTTTACATATACATTGTTTTTACATCGTTATATATACTTTATTGCCGTTCTTCATTCTTATTACATCTCTCCTTCTGTCCTGCAAACGCTCTGCAAATTCTTGCTTCCTCCGGATCCGAGAACAGTCTGTTTTGCTCCCCGGGTATAAATATTTTAAGCACAGCTGGATGTCTTAACATGAATTTATAACCTTTTTTTCCATAGGATCAATTTTGTTGTATTAAACTCCTTCCTCTTCTTTAAGAGTTCAAAACTTATGTCTGGGTAAAAAATTATTTTGAGACCCTTGTATTCCTATGGTTTATTATCTTCTCTATTTTTATTCCTTGCCCGCTCCAGTATATTTTCTCGTCGTGTATCTCAAAAAGTTTTACTAAGATGGATCTTGGTCTTTGATGTGCCTGTGGTTTCGCAGCTAATGCTCTGTGTGCCCTTTCTATTTCCTTTTCTTCCTGCATTTCTGTAGTTCCCAGGACCTTCGGGATCCATCCTTTTATAAATTCCTTCATGTCTGTGCCTTCTTCACCCTCCTTCAGGCCCACTATCTTTGTTGTTTCGCCTACTATAATTTTCCAAGATAACAACTCCTGTCTCTAATTTTGTTGTCACTTCCATTTCTACAGCAGTTTCTTGTTCTCCACATTCTCTACTCTTTTCCCTATTTCTGTCATTACCAGTTCTAACCTTTGCATTTTATCTTCTGTTCTTTTCATTTTTCTTTTAAATGTACTAAATTCTAATGTCAACCATTCTTTTAATGCTCTCATTTGTTCTTCAAAAAAAGCTTTATCTATATTCTGTCCATCTGTTTTACCTTCTATTTCTCTGTGAAGATCTTGGTCTTCTTCCTCTTCTTCTGTGTCTGTACCTGTGTTTGTCTTCTCTTCTTTGTATCTGTGTCTCTTCTGATTTTCCTGATGCTTGTATCACTTTGTCGGGTCTCCTGCTGTTGCTCCTCTTGCCGTTCTCCCTGTCGATTTTTCTTTCTCGCCTGGTACCTCACTCCCTCTCCTGCCACCTTCCTCAGCTGGTCACGCCATGGTTGCCCGCTCCTCGGCTGAGCTCCCCTTCCGTCAGTGTTTTCTTTTACCTTCGATTGCGCACTTTTGTTTGGCTCAGAGCCTTTTTTTTGCAGTCCAGTAGTCAGGACTCTGCAGGGCCGGCACCAACCTCGGAGAACGGACATTCTTTGCCACCACGGCTCCCTGTTCCTTCGTGCAGGTAAGGCCACCTTCTTTCTTTTCCAGTGACTTTTCTTCTTTTTTTTCCCGTTGTTTACTTTTTCCTTCTTGGGTGCCATCTTCTTTCTCTTCTCTGCAACTTTATCTTCTATTTTATATTTCTTGAACTTTTGTCTTTTCCTGACTTTTTTTCTGGAGAGGGCTGGTTTTACCCTACCGGCCACTACTCCATCACGTGACTCCTTCACTTATTTCAATCTTAAATCATGCTATATTATGTTACTACTCCTTTGGAATAAATAATTCTTTGAACATATTACTCAGTTATTCAATCTGCAAGAAATGGCAGGTTTTTAAGCTAAACATTTGCTTGCACTCTTTTGCAAGTGGAGTTTTTAGATATAAAATCTAAAACATTCAGATAGTCATAACTAGTATTTATTACTAAGAATACATTTGCTTTGCAATATATACCTACAAGTAGAGGGTTGCTAAGATCTGGAGAACTTGTATAAGAGCACATTGTTTAGTTTAATTACTGAATTGAGTTTTGAAATGAAGCTCCATTTCTTTATTAATTTTGACAAGTATTTTTATCTTTGATTTTAGATTCTATTTCATGTTGGTGTCAATCGAAGAATCCAATGAAGGAAATATTATTTAGCAGTATTTTCTATTTTTTGGTATGTTCCAAAAGTTTAAATGATTATTAGGTGGGTGTTTGGAGATTAAAGCATTTGCAAAGCTCTAAGCAGGATTCCTAAGGACCTCTTGTGTGATGGAGGCTAAAATAATATCGAACACAATACTTATTTTATAGTGGCTTTAATCTTGATTAAAACCTCCTTGTGAGGAGGTCTTGTTTGATTATAAGAATTTACAAAATTGGCCGGTTTAAGGGCATCAGTGGTAGGAAATGAGTGGAAAGGGATAGGGATAGAACTCGTGCACATTTGGAAAGTTAAATTTAAATTTTGTTAAAGGTAGGCCTACAGCACGGTAACAGGCCATTTCAGCCTATGAGTCTGCGCCATCTGATGACACACAATTAACCTACACCCTGATACGTTTTGAACAGTGGGAGAAAATTGAAGCCCCCAGGGAAAACCCACACAGATACAGGGAGGACATACAAACTCCTTACAGACTGCACAGGATTTGAACCAGTTGCTGGTACTGTAAAGGCATTGCGCTAACTTCGACGTCAACTGTGCCCCCCTATGGTCAGATTCTGGACAGTGAACAAGAATGACTGCAGATGTTGGAAAACAGGAGCAATGCACCATGGTGTGCTTGGCTTCATTGGGTGGGCCATTGAATATAAAAGTAAAGATGCTGTAATTGCAGCTCTATAGAAGTTTGCTTCGACCGCCGTTGGAATTTCCAGCCACCCCATTACAGGAAGGATGTGGAGGTTTTGGAAAGGGAACAGACAAGATTTACCAGGTTGGGGCCCAGTTTACAGGGTATGAGTGATGGGGAGAAATTGGACAAGCTTGGGTTATATTTTCTAGGAGGCTAAGAGAGGACCAGATGGACACGTGTGAAATCATAAAAGGTGTTGAAAGGGTGGACAGTCAGGATCTTTCCCCCAGGGCAAAAGTGTCACACACAAGAGAACATGCATTTAAGATAAGGGGGAGAAAGTTGTGTAGGGCAAATATTTTGTACTGAGGGTTGGCTGCCAAGAGTACTGGTGGAAACAAAAAATATTAACATTTGAAGCTTCAGAGTACTCACATGAAGGAGGGATCTCTGTCAGGACATCATAAATGGCACTGACGCATGGGCCGAAGGGCCTGTATCTGGGCCGTACTGTTCCATGCTTTATGTACTTGCTGGAAACTCACATTAATTTAAAAAAGTAATAACTCATTGGAAAGCACTTTAAAAGATGCAGCATCGTGGGCAGTAAACAGTTACAGTATATGGGAAACTCACTCACGCATTTATGTACGTTGAAGCATTTGAGAGTAAATATTCATTAATTATATGAAAAGCTCAAGGAGGTGCTCACCTATCTTTACATCTGGGTCAGGACAGAATTACACAACTTACCTGAAGGTTTGAAGCAAGAACCTTGTTCAAGTATTGAAAATCACATTAGTCTGTCGGGCAGGTTTACTCCAAACCAGAAACAGATAACCATGTGCAGAGGATAAATAACGAGTTCCAAGTTATAAAATAAGTTTAAACATGAACAACTGTTGTCTGCCATATACAGTATGTTGTTGGTATTAACTGATATCAAAGTAAGCTTCAGGTGACCAGATGAATTAATGCAGCTAACCCAAACTGATCCACTTTGCAAATTAAACATAAAAGGAAGTACTAAGCATGGTTGAGAATTTGCACACCGGATTGCAAAACAGGAAGCCTAAAGTATTCTGAATCAGAAACTTTCGGGTAACTTTTACCCCAAACAGCTGAAAGACCACAATGTACTCCAACCCTCTCAAGCATTCCACACACAAAATACTTGTGACTTAGTTAGAGAAGCATAGATCCATGATGTCTTTCTTAATTCTGAAGCCCCCTTTTTCAATGAATATTTGGGCTATTGTTATTAGAGGCCACCTGCATCTAAAGGCAGAGTACGTGACAGTTGAATAAAGCACTTAGATGGTAAAATGGCCACACCATATACAATAAATGTGTACAGGTGTCACTGAAGCTTATTTAGGTAGTATTCTTATCCTCAAGGTAGATTATCAGTTCAAGTCACTCTCCAGAGATCCGAGCTCAAAATCCAGTATGCTATTGAAAGAGCATCAGGTTGATCATTGTATTAAATACAAGAAAAGCTCACTCTTTTACACAATGCACCATTTTAAGTTTTCCAGTGAATGATTATAGTTGAAGAATGAATGTCACCATAATGCAATAAAAAAGAGAAAATATCAATAGTTCAAGCTGCTTTTGTGGAAAGAAAATTGGAGCTAATGTTTCTGATGAATAACACTTAATTTTTAAGATGTGAGGAAACTAGTCCATTAAAACAGATTAAATGACAAAAGGACTGACGGTGCAGTATGAAAGTAGTTGGTAATGAGGATTCTGGAGGAGGTGTATATGCAGGAGAAATACCTAGAATTAGCAAAGCAATTTTGAGTGATTATTGGAAAAACAATGCCTCTGCATTCTGAAGGAACCATTCAACTCACTCCAACCTCTTCCCATCATATCACCCAGGGACCTAAAATTTCATTCCAAGTGAGTTAATGGTTCACCTTTACTTCCTCTTAAACGTGCTGCTCTTGATATTGTTTCCAAGTGCAGATTAGTATTTTGCAGAACATTTCTTTTAGGGAGAATTTCAGATAACCAGCATTTCTGGCTACAGTCACTTCATATTCCCTTTTTTTGTCCTCTCCCCTTTCTCTCCATCTTAACCATTTCCAGATATGTTAGCAGTCTGGAACCTCAACTGTTCCCTCTTTACAAATGCTAAATGACCTGTTGATCATTTGCAGAATTTTTAGTTCTGATTTTCAGTTTTTGGAAAGAATTGTTTTTAAATCAAATCTTAGAGGGGTCTCTGTTGCTTCATCCACTGGTTGAGGAGTTACACCACCTGCCCTCATATCTCCTTTTATCCAGGATGCAATTACTCCATCCAACTGAGGCAGTGATCCAATTGTATTTCCACCATTTTTATATATATTTTTTTAAAAATTTAGACATTCAACAAAGTAACAGATCCTTTTGGCTGACAAGCCCATGCTGCCCAATCGATCTACACCCCTAGTACGTTTTGAAGGATGAGAGAAAACTGGACCCCCTGGGGAAAACCCACACAGACTCAGGGAGAATGGATTCGAGCCCCAGTCCCAATCACTGGCGCTTTGCTAGCCATTAGTAGGGCTTCCTGAAAATCCAATTCAACAGCGGCATAGAGACACAGTGATCAATGGATGTTCCAGAAAAACCATGGCTGAGAAAAGAATACAACTTCCTTTCCTCACAAATAAAAGCAACTCCAGTCTCACTGACCTGCAGATTTTTATAATGCACAAAACTCCTGCAATGACTGGTTTTTGCAACTTCTTCTGTAATGTAAAAGAGACCACAGAGCTTGCAGTAAAATCCAGTTCTAGGTTCGACAAACTCAACACCTGTAAAATGAGAGCCTATCAGTTAATAAGGTTTCAGGTAAATACATAGATTCCCAGGAATTTGGAGTACAAAAGGACAGGAATTGATATTAAAAGAGTAAAGCACAGACTCCAGGATTGAAGTAATTACACAAAGCTGTGGAAACTCGTGTCAAACAGTGTATTCTATTACAGCAAAGATAAAGGTACACAACCAATATTTTAGGCTTGAGTCCTTCATCAAAGTGTGAGCAAAATGTAGGCAGGCCCCTCATTTTACTTCTCTGAAGGTTTGGCATTCCTTAATTCATTCCACCCTAGCTAATTTTCCACAGTAGCAGAAGAAATGCATCTTTCTTCAATGTTCTGTCTGCAAATGAATCATTCCTGGAAAGCTTTGATTCATTTCTACTTCAATATGGTTGATCTCAACCAAGGTAATAGAAGGGTATTTTGCAGCAGGCCTTTCACACTCCTGCTCCACAGAGGGAAACATCCAAGATAATGGAGGTGTGTGGAGGTTATGACAGACAGGGTCTAGTTCCTGCTATGATGCCACTGTGTAAACATGAATTCCAAATAAAGCATGGGCATTCGGGTGAAATACCCATGAGAACTAATCACATTCAAAAAGGGCTGGATGGCAAACTGAAGGCTTTGAGTAGAACCTGATGATCAATCAGAAGAGACAACACAGTTTGAATTAAGATCATCTCAATCTAATTTCTAGCAGGGTGAAGAGTGTAATGCAAGTTTGTTCCATAATTTGGCACAAAGAATTAGCAGAGGGAAATGGATGTTTTCAAAAGGAAACAACAAATACTTGGGTGAGAAAGGAATACGGAGAAACATTGGAAAGCTGAGACAAGGCATATGGAAATGGGAGGAGACTCGTGTGAAGTCTAAATACCAGTACAGACCAATGGGGTTGAATGGCTTATTTCTGCACACTTTACCTTCATAGTAATTTTATATAAATTGACATAATTTTGTTGAAAAAATGGAGAAAGCCTGAGAGAAAATATTAAAACACATAGAGTAATACAGATGAAGTGTGGCTCGTTATTCTATCTTGGCATCCAAAGTATTTGGATTTAATATCAATAGTTCCACTAATTACAGATAACAGTTGAACTATTTATCAATCAAACAAATCTATAATACAGGAATTATTGTGACAGTTCCATACCAGTACATACCGAGAGGAATACTAAGATTAGAGAAGACATTGTTGTGATCCCATGGCAACTGAGATTGTTGGGTGAGAGGGAGTTGTTTATTAGTTGCAGTGGACTCTTGCAATGGTTGACTTGCATATTCTGTATAAAAAATATTAAAAATTAGCATAGACTTTCCTCAAGTATTCTATTCCTTCATTGGATCATGATAAAACAAAGTGCTGTCATATAAGAGCTGTTTGAAATAGGCAAGCATGTTCATTAATTCACTTATTAACAACTGTATCCATTATAAATTATCTAATTATGAAAAAGCAAGGGTAAACAAGAAAATCTGCAGATACTGGCATTTAGTGCAAGTTACAAAAATGCTGGAGAAAGTGCTGTACCCATAGAAAGTAAAAGGCAGTCAACATTTTGGGCCTGAGCCCTTCTGCAATTGTACTGAAAATCAGGCAGACATCTGAATAAAAAGGTGGGGGGTGGGAAGGGAAAAGGGGACAGAACACAAACAAACAGCTAAGAGATAATAGGTGGATACAGGTGAGGGGGACAAGCTGTAAAGCGAGGGGGAGAGGGCAGAGGGCTAAGAAGGGTAGCCCTCTGATCAGAGAAGGGATGGGGAGGTGGAAGATAGATGGATGAGGAAAAGAGTGAGGCCGGAGAGGGGGTTAACAGAAACTGTAGTGGATATTTATGCCTTTTGGTTTGAAACTGCCAAGATATTTTTGGAAGCGTTTCAAGATAAGCTGAGCACAATGGATAGGGGCCAAATGCAGGTAAATGGGATAATCTCAGACAACTTGGTCAGCATGGACGAGTTTGGCGGTGTCTCTGTACAACTCCTGTGCATCTCAAATAGGAGATAAGTGGCTGAAAGATGTTAAACATGCTAACTGGATTGAAATCTTAGACCCATCTAATATTTTAGAGAAAGTTTGTCTCCTGACAAGATATTAATTTTGAGGGAGTATGTTCTGCTGAATTGGATTTAAAGTATTAAAGTCATCATAGTTTGAAACACTAACATTTACTGTTTTATATATAAATAATATTTCTATTAGTTTCCAAGACTCCTTAAGTGTTTGATCTAATTGCAGTTTTTCTGGGTCTACATTAATATCATGAACAACTTTACTTTTGTATGGGATCCTGTTTAAAAAGTTTCTAATGACCTTAAAGAAGAATAGATGTAAAGTAACTGCAGAGGAATAGAAAATAAATGATAAAAAATGTATTAAAGAAGCTGTTTCCAGTAGACGGACAGCACTGATGTAAGATGACTAAAAGAGGCAAGCTTTTTAAACAGCGAGTTGTTGGGGTTTTACATGTACTGCCTGATAAAAT
This sequence comes from Narcine bancroftii, assembly GCF_036971445.1. Taxonomy (NCBI): domain Eukaryota; kingdom Metazoa; phylum Chordata; class Chondrichthyes; order Torpediniformes; family Narcinidae; genus Narcine; species Narcine bancroftii. Next base: position 19,485,257 of record NC_091478.1, read on the forward strand.
ACACTTTGGTCTGCCCAAACCTTTTCGTCTCCAGTGTTAAGAGGTGCCCATGCTGCAGGACCCCAGTATCAAGTCCTGCCAACACTGGACACGTGGAGACTGGATTCTGTGCAATATTTTCAAATGATTCATTGGTGCACTGTTTAAGGAAGAAACATGAATGCTCTGGAGGAGAATGTATTGATTTGATATCATTATGACTGTCGATAAAGACATGAATTGAGACCACGAAAGGGATGGCAAAAATGGAATGGCGCTTGCGGCAGCAATTCAACATACTCCTTTATGATTCACATATGTTTATCAATAGGACATTAGAAATATTCAAAAACTAGAGCCCAAATTTTCCTTTTAATAATGTTAAAATGGAAATGAAAGTTTCATGAAGATTAAGATCGCAATTTCAAGGTGCACAAATCCACATTTTTTGAGTGCATTATGCCATTTTCATCATTGCATCTTTTATTGATCTCTGAGCTGCCAATATTTTGTCTCACAGGCATGATTACTAGAAGGACATGTTCCGAACGATACACGTAATTATAAAAGTGTCACTATTCAGCCATTGGGGAGTGTTGCTACTGAATGAATGGACAAAGATGAGAGATGGATGGATTCAAAAGGGTCTGAGTGGCTGGGAAAAATTTGTGCCTGAAGAATGAATGTCCTTTGTGCTAGGCTGCAACAAAGAACCTCTAAATACACCTAGCAGGTGGTTGCCAAGTAGTTTTCTGGGAGGAAATTGCTTTTGAGTGGTTCAGAATGCAATAATCATTATACAATGCAATCATTAAGCCCAACATTTTAAGAGAGGAGATTAGCATCGTGTACCTCTATTGATTCCTTCTGAATAGTCTTTCTTAATTTCATCTGCTTGTGGACTTCCAATACTTGTGCTTGCCACTGATTGGTCTGCTCTTGGTGGTTCTACTGTTTCCTTTGTTGAATGTTCCTGTTGCTTATCAACATTTTCATAAGACTCATTAGGTCTGCATTGATTATCAGTATCCATCTGACCAATGAGTTCACTTTCTCTCAGTGGTTTGCTTATTTCACAGCTTTGACAATCCACAGGATTCTGTAGTTCTTTAGCAACAATTTGTTTAATTTGGTTCACTGAATTGGACATTAATTGAGCATGGTTCTCAGATTCCATGCTAAATCGGTCACTGCCTAGAGAAGGAGTTGGACTCATTAGTCTTTGATCTCCAGGTGAAGTGCTATGAAGGTTGTCACTGGGATGTCTGCAGTCAATAACTGTCTCTTTTGCTATTAGGTCATCACTGCTTGTTTCCATCTTTCCATCCTGTTCAATTTGAGTACAGTCACTCTCCTTGATCTCAGGAACCTCTAGTTGTACCTCCGTGAAATGTTCATCTTCCCCTCCCACCTCATCCACAGTCACAAACTCCTCCAAGCTGCCGGAATACCATGCTTCACCTTCTGTCTCACTTCCACTTTCACAAGTTGTGCTCTGTGTGCAAATGTTGAGAAAGACATCATTAAAGGTGAGGCCAAGCTGGGGTGGGGGGGGGGGGGGGGGGGTGCACCAAGAGGTGGTGAATTGAGAACAGCCTTCTTTGCTTCTACGTTGAAGTCTTGAACCTGGCTTTACTCCCTCAGACTGCTGAGTAATCATTCCAACGTGGCATTCTCATTCCATTGGTGATCTATATTTAAATAGCTCATGGAGGCCTGGAAAAAGGTTATCTGAAAATCTACTTAGCCATTTATGTCAAAACCAGGCGTCATAGGGCCCTTCCTCCTCTCCTCCCCCCCCCCACAAAAAAGGCCCTTCCTCCTCTCCTTCCCCACCAAAAAACGGGCCCTTCCTCCTCTCCTCCCCCCCAACGAAAAAGGCCCTTCCTCCTCTCCTTTCCCCCCAAAAAAACGGGCCCTTCCTCCTCTCCTCCCCCCCCAAAAAAACGGGCCCTTCCTCCTCTCCTCCCCCACAAAAAAACAAGAGAATGGATCAGATCAGGAGGTGGGCCCTTCACCTCATTATGTCTACTGTAGGTCTGGTAAATGTTATCCAATTTGTCCCAAACCTTTAAATTTCTCTTTTCATGAATCCACTTTCATGATATAAGAAAACAAAATAAATTACACCTTAAAAGTTATTACAAAAGGATGTCTTAATTGGCCTAATTAAGTATCAGTTATCATAGTTACTCAAGTATTTGTGATATTGTTGTTCAATGGAATCGTGATTGGAGTATAGGATGGGCAGTATAATGTTCTGGAATATAGAAGTTGGGAATACAGAAGAGGGAGAGTCACACTGCTGAATAAGAACAACACAACAGCAGAATTCAATTTAAATTTTGACACACAGCACGGTAACAGGCATTTCGGCCCACGAGTCCGTGCTGCCCAATTTACCCTCAATTAACCTTCACCACCGGTACGTTTTGAACAGCAGGAGAAAACTGGAGCCCCCGGGGAAAAACCCACACAGACAAGGGGGAGAATGTACAAACTCCTTACAGACAGCGCAGGATTCAAACCCCAGTTGCTGGCACTGTAAAGACGCTGCACTGACCACACCGCCCCAGAAACAGAAAGGATATCCTCAACGGATCGTCTAATGGTTATGAATGGATAAAATTTAGGAATAAGAGAGGTGACGGGATTATACTATGAACCTCCCAATTGTCAGCAGGAATTAAAGGAACAGATATGTTAATAAATCACATAATCAGGTAAACAAAAATGCATCTACTGATAATTAAACAGAGTAAGGATACTTTTTGGAGGGGTAGAAACGGTAGTATGCTACAATGCAACTCTACTCATAGATGTTTTGTACTTAACAAGGGTAGTTTATACAACACTACACACCGTGAAGAAATAAATGCAACCATTCATGAGGGTATATGAAAGATTTAATAGTGGCATTGCCCTACAGCAGTAATCCATCAAAGCAGAAAAAAAGTAACTGCTCCATTTTACATTCCCTTTCCTTTCATGTTTTATTCCACATCAGTTTCGACAATCTCCATCAGTAGTGGAGCACCACAGGGGTGCGTTCATACCCCCCTGCCCTACTCACTTTACACCTACAACCGTGTGGCTTGGTCTGACCATAACACCATTTACAAATTTGCCGGCGATACCATGGTAATGGGTTGTATAAAGGAAGGGGATGAGTCAGTATACAGAATGGAGATTGAAAACATAGCTGAATGGGGCAACAACTTTGCACTTAATGTCACCAAAACTAAGGAGCTGATTGTTGACTTCAGGAAAGCCAGAGATAATACAATCCAGTGATCATTGGGGATCAGATGTGGAGAGGGCGAGCAAATTTAAATTCTTGGAAAATCTTTCCTGGATCCAACACACCAATGGTATTGTGAAGAAAGCACATCAGCACCTCTACTTCCTCAGGAGTTTGTGGAAGTTTGGTGTGACACCAGAAACTCTGGCAAATTTCTAGCGGTTTGGTGGAAAGTGTGCTGACTAGCTGCATCATGGTCTGGTATGGGGACAGTGTAAAGCCCTCCGAAAGGGAGTGGACACAGCCCAGGACGTCACAGGTAAAACCCTCTCCACTGTTGAGTACATCTACAGGGAAAGCTGCCATCTGAGGACAGCCGCAATCATCAAGGACCCACACCACCCTGCACACGCTCTGTTCTCACTGCTGCCATCAGGAAAGAAATATAGATGCCGCAAGACTCGCACCACCAGGTTGAGGAACAACTGCTACCCCTCCACCATCAGACTCCTCAACAACAAACTCAATCAGGGACTCATTTCAGGACTCTTAATTTATTGATTTTGTTCTCTCAGTATCGCAGTTTGTTTACATTTATTATCTGTTTACAGTTCTTTGTGTACATGTTTGCACTGTGTACAGTTTATTTTTTGCACTACTAATTAGTGGTAATTCTGTCATGCCCTCAGGATAAAGGAATCTCAGGGTTGTATGTGATGCCAAAAAATCTGACAAAAAATCTGAGCTAGCAGGTAAAGAAACCAGCTGTTGCCCACATCTGTTTAAGCTGCTCTTGGTCTACAACACCTGACTCATCTACTTGGGGGTTTCTAATTTTCAGAGTGAAGAGATTAACCAGGATGTTGCTTGTCTTATGAGGCGAGGTTAGCAGAGCTGGGACTTTTCACTTTGGAGCATAGAAGGCTGAGAGGAGACTTGATAGAGGTCTACAAGATTATGTGAGGCATTGCTAGGGCAAGATAAGCAAACACCAGAGGACAGATGTACAAAGTTAAGGGAGGGAAGTTTAAGGGAGACATCAGCAGTTTTTTTTTAAAAACAGAGTTGTGGGTGCCTGAAATGCCTTGCCAGGGTTGATGGTGGAAGATGAAACATTGGGGTATTTAAGAGACTCTTAGAAAGACACATAAATGAAAGAAAAATCAAAGGTTATGGGAGGGCTAAGGACTTTTTATTTTAAGGAAGGGGTATATGGGTTGGCACAACATTGAGGGTCGAAGGGCCTGTACTGTGCTGTATTGTCCTATGTTCTATGGACATGCCTGGACACTTTTTGCCATTTCTTCCCAACTGGGGAATCAAAAGTTTATGCCCAGCAACATTATGCCATAGCATGCCCCAACTTTGAACATTAAACAATTTTGTAACAAGTCATCAGAAGATTGTACCTGTTCTTTTGTGCATCTTTTTGGCTCAGTTTCTGATAACCTTTCACTCCGGGGAGATGAACATATTTTTGTAAAACACTGACCATCTTCTTCACCCACCTGCAATCATAGCAAAAATGATGTTTCAATATTGTCTGTTCTGAACAGGAATAAACTGTAATGTAGAAATATCTGGCGCTCAGAGCAAAACCACTCCCGTTAGTCAAAAAGTTGTGGCTTCAAATTTCACTCCAGAGCCTTGTGCAGAATAATCCAGACCGATGCCCCATGGTAGAGTGCTGGAAGAGATGCTGTTCCTTTGGAGAGATGTTTAATCAAGGTCTTGGCCTCTTGGTGAGTGTAAACCATCCTGTGGCACTATCTTGAAGAGGACAGGAGTTCGCGCTAATATTTATCCACCAAACGCCACTAATACAAAAGAGAATTGGTCAATATTCTTACTGGCTGTTGAATTTCTGACATTACCCTGGAGTTCATTCATTAAAGGTAACTCCATAAACATGTTTGGGACATCTCACACTTTATTCTGATGATGCAGAACAATGGACGAGGAAATGTAAATTAAAAGCATGCCACTGAAGCAGGTCCCAAGGGGCGTTAGTGGGGAACTGAAAGACAAGCTTTGTTCTTCAACTAATTACACCTTACTTGATACGAATGCCTGAAAGAGCAACTGTTTCCATCTTCCCTGTTGCCACTCACCCACCCAATGATTAGAAAAATGGAAAAGCTTTAGATGATCATGTGTTTTGGAAAACATCAAAGAAAACACTGTGCGCAGAATTGATGAATACTGTAATTGCAAAATATGGAATGAATTCTGCCAATCTTATTTTTAGAACTTCTAGGTATAAGAGGTTAGGAGTAATGTTCAAGCATTTTGAAGGTATAATATTCATGCCATGTTTAAACTTTACTGACTCACCAGAGAAGCAGAAACAGAGGGAGCAGTGAAATACAAATATAAATTAGGTTCAGATACTTTTTTGCTACATCTGATGCTTCAACTTTCTACCAGTGATTTTTTTTAATCACATACCCTTTTGAGCAAAGAATATAAACTTTGGGGTGGAGAAAGCCCTCAAAGGCTCAACCAGCCATTCTGAGTCCGTGGAGGTCATTATAAATAAAGCTATATTCTTTTTTTATTTAAATGCCCTAGCAGGACACTTGCTGTAATTGGGTCTTTGCAATGATGAAGGTGCCCATTTTTCGTTTAATGTTCTGGTGCCACTGCTGGGAGAGGCATATCTTGTCCCCTCCCTAATTGTGCTTGAACTGAGTGACTTGCTAGGTAACGTCAATTAAAACGTCAAGCACAACACTGGAGTCACATATAGTCTAGAGTAGGTGGTAGTCCTCTGCCTGCCCAAATGCTTTGAATGGACTCTTGCCAAAACGAATAGGCTAGAAGTAGAAAGCCTAACACACTGACACCTTTTGACTGAGTACGAGTGTCCATAGATTCACCTCCATAGCCATCGGCAGCCCTAGCTCCAGATCAAAATCTTTGACACGGTGAGGAAGCCTTCACCGCCCTCGGCACCCTCACACATCTCTATTTAAATACCTGGTACCCCTTCTCCTGCAGTCCGCAGTCTGGTGAGAGTCTCTTGACTGCAGTTGCCAATAGTTCATCACCTGCAATTTATCTGGAGAGAGGATGAGGTGCTGACGAGCCTCGTTGGAATTGATTCAGAGGCTAAAGTGTGTCGGAGGTCAGAGTGTAGGTGGGATAAAGAATTAAAGTGTCAGGCTAGAAGCTCAGTAGCAAACAATTCAAAGACTCTGGTAAGAAAGCTCTATTTTGTCAAAACTTTACAGCTGCAGTATGTTCATAATGTGTGGACACTGGATTCTCCCAGCTCCTGTGCTTTCTGGTCGGGAAACCCAGAATGTTTCCCTGAAGTCCACCTCACAAATCTCATTTTCTCTACCCGATTTTACTTTAGAAGTTCCTGAAGCTAAATTAATATAAACGCAAGGCATTCTTGGAGTAGAAACACATCCACAATTCAAGGAGGCAAAAATAGAGCTCATGGCTTAAAATGCTCTTGGCCAAAAGAATGATGCTCAGTGAAAAGAGTGCAGGAGATCCTGCAAATCACTGATAACAACATCATCTGTGGGTTCCTCATTACTGTCAAGACCTCTCACAGAACAAATTGCCAAAATTCCACTTTGCTAAGAGTTAAAAATAGAGGAGGCTTTCTGAAGGACAAAAGATAGTCGGTACCTGCTCAAAGGAGCTCTTTTAGATTTCTTGTCAGAGTACATACATGACATCACATACCACAGATTCTTTTTATGCGGGCGAGACCGAATTACCACTTATTGGCAGTGCAAAACAAATACTGTACACAATGTATACATGTAAACAATTAAAGGACTATAAACACTTTAAAGGACTTCTCGATTAAGGCCTTCCACAGCATGGACCCAGATTCATCTTGACATTTAAAGGTTATCCAACAGTTCAACTTCAACAAGGATTCCGGAGCAAAGGGAATCCCTGCTTAAGTACAAGATTGTGGTTGAGAAATACTTCTGGCACAAATTCACAATCTTATTTTCCTCATCTAGGAAGATGAGAGCATGCCAGAGGAGCTCAGAGATATCATAACATTGACAATTTTCAATCCGATTATGCCAATGACAGAAGGGTTTCTCTTGCAGTTCAGTGCAGGGGAAATCTTTGCCTTCCTCTCACTGGCCAGAGAGGCCTTTCTAGAGTTGCAATGCAGAGTTCTTCCATCAAACCATACAATGTACATGGCATTCAGTGCAGAGGAGAGTATTAATCAATGCACTTGGCCCTTCATTGATTTCAAAATCAAATAGGCATTGTGGAGGATCCATTGCAAATTTGCCTTTGGTTAATATATCACTATCTCCTGTCTGCTACACAATAATATGCAACACATGATCCCCATCAGTGGATTCATCATAAACCCTATCCCAGAGCTGTATGTTGTCATGAAAGACTGTCTCATTATTCCGTCAGTTCTCACTGCAATGCTTCTCCCTGCATCCAACAAACTCCCTGTTAGAATAGAACAATCTACAGATGCAAGGACCTTCCTCAATCCCACCAACTTCATTCACTGAGCCACAGCATGCAGACGATGCATATTTGTGCACATTGGAGACTGAATTCCAAACTATTGTCAATGCCATAAAAAAAGGGTCAGACAGCCAAGAGTCACACAGCATATTAATGTCCAAGGACTTTCATTTATCTTCACCTGGAGTAGAATAGCATCCCTGACAGTCCAGATCCATGACAAGACAAACATTGATTTATCTCTCATGATGGATGATGAAATCTACACACAAGGGAATTATTGTTTAAAAGCCAAAGCCTCAAATCTACTACCAACATAGAAGGCTGGAGATGGAATTGGCTGGAGGAATTCTGAAGGCCGAGCAATGTCTGTGGGGGTAAAGAAATTGTTAATATTTCAGATCCAAACCCTTTATCAAGACTGATCTGGCCTTGATAAAGGGTGCGACCTGAAATGTTGATAATTCCTTCTCCTCATAGATGCTGCGCACAATTGCTATGGATCTGGAGTCATGTGCAGACAAGACTGACTAAAAGCGGCATATTTCCTTCCCAAAAGAACATTGTAACAATCCACTGCTGAAACTAACCTTTAATTCCAGATTTTTTGACTGATGCTATTTAAATGCTCATTCTTCCCCATCACAGGAAGGATGTGGAGGGTTTGGAAAGGGTACAGAAGTTTTTTTTAAATTTAGACATACAGCCCGATAATGTCCTTTCGGCCCACAGTCATTTGCACCCAATTGATCTACAATCCCAGTATGGTTTAAAGGGTGGGAGAAAACCAGAACACATGGAGGAAATCCATGCAGACACAGGGAGAATGTACAAACTCCTTATGGACAAGCCCTGGTTGCCAGCACTGTAACAGGCTTGTGCCACCTTTACCAGGATATTCAAGAGGGTATGAGTTAGAGGGAGAGATTGGACAAACTTGGGTTGTTTTCTCTGGAGGGTAGAAGGCTGAGGGGTGATCTGATTAGACTGTATAAAACATGAGAGACTTAATAGAATGGACAGTCAGAACCTTTTTCACAGGGAAAAAAAGTGTCACACACTAGATGACACGTTTAAGATGAGGCAGAGGGAATTTAGAACCAGAGAACACTACAGCACAAAAACAGGCCCTTTAGCTGTGTTAGACTGTGCCAAAGTATTTTTCTGCCCAGTTCCACTGACCTGCACCCGGACCATATCTCTACATACACCTCCCAAGGCCAATTTGTCAAAAACTCTCTTTATGACCCTATCTCTCTGCGACTCCACTTTCAGAGAATGATGTATCTGTACTCCCAGATCCCTTTGATCTACTGCACACCTCAGTGCCCTACCATTTACAGTGTACATCCTGCCTTGCTTTGTCCTTCCAAAGTGCAACAGCTCACATTTGTCTGCATACAATGGAAGATGTGAGGGGCAAATATTTTGCACAGTGAGTGCAACGGGTTGCCAGGAGTAATGGTGGAAGCAGACATATAGGGTTGAAGGGCCTGCACTGTTCTACGTTCTTTATTGTGTTGGAATTCAAACCCAGATCTTCAGAACATTTGTTCTCTCTATGTATTATTGATCTTGTAACATAACCAGCACCCCTGTGCAACCCCATGTTCCTTGTGGCATTGCCTAATTGACCAATCTCACCTCACTACCGGAGGTTTCGCCTTGTTCACTCCTTTCCACCCAGTCTTGGGCTGCATGGAAGTCATCTGTCTGAGCAGCAGATGTCAGACCATCAAGTTCACCTTTGTGCTCAGTTTGATCTTGGCTGCTTGAACTTATTCTCTTGCCTGACCACTGGTGAGCATCTCTACCTTTCTCTTTAGTCCGTGGTGAATGGTGACATCTCACTGATTTAAGCTTATGATCTTTCTTATAATCCTCGTCATTTCGCATCTTGTACTTAGAGTGAGGGTTTTGAAGACTGGATTTTGCATATTTATCTTTGTATCCTTGGTATCCATCTCCACTGTCCTCCAATAACAGCGGACTGGATTGCCCACTTGACTGTAAGTATTGTTTTCTGTCATGACCCCTCTTTTCAGATTCATTTCCACAACAATTCTTAGGCACTGATTCGCTTTTCTCCTCCTCTCTTCTTCTGTGAAAACGATAGTCCCGTGACCCTCTTCTTTCCATCCCATCATTCCGTTCACCCCGGGTGATTGGCATGGGACTTCGGTTGCCCTTCCGGGGGCTCAAGGAGGAACGATGGGAAGAGCAGCAGGAGGCCATGCTTGGGCTGTGGTTTTCCATTCTAGGACTGAGCGGCTGCACAAGGGGACTGCGAGATCGGGGTCTTTCTGATGGAAATCTACAAGAAAGAAGAGCGCAGTTGGAAGGGACAACATTCACAAAGTTGGGAAATTGCTGAAAGTCGGACTGGTGAGAAAGTATGGAAAATGACAAACCGTAACAGAATGAAATAGCAAAAACAAATTGAGTAAATCGGTGGATGAGGTTGGTGGCTGCAAAGTAGTAAAGGAAGAGAGCTAAAGGCTCTGCATCTGAATGTATGTAGCATTAAAAACAAAACTGATGAGCTGACAGCTGACAAAACAATAAGTGGCTCTGTTAATTAAGGATGGTTTTAGTGTACTTGAATATTTAGAATGTAGAATCAGTTCTGCACAGAATCAGCCCCTTTGACCCATAATGTCTATGCTGACCTTATGATGGCAATTTAAACTCGCATCTGCCAGCACATGGTCTATATTCCACCCCCACCTCTTTCCCTGCCTGTTCATGTACTTCTCGAAGAACCTCTCATTAAAAATTGCTATTATATCTGCTTCAACCGCTTACCCAGGCAGCTACTACTCACTGTTTAAAAAGAAACTTGCCTCTCAGAATTCTCCTGTAAACTTTCTCCCTATCATGTTCATCCTATGTCCTTTATTTTGACACCCTGGGTGAAAGACTTTGACTGTCTTTCATAATTGTATATCCTTGTACCAGGTCACCCCTCAGATTCTGACACTCCAAGATAAAACAATCCAAGCTTGTCCAAGCCCCTCCTATTAGGGAGGGAGGACTGGAGTTCAGTAAAGATAAAGGAGGTTTGGCAGCAGAGGATAAATAAAGGTAAGAGGATCACTTCACAGGACACCTAAGAGTAACAGACAGAGTGAAAAGGAAGAAATTACATGAGCTTGGTTTAGGAATTATCATGTGAACTGGATGGGTGGATGGACTAGATGGCGAAGTTCATTGAAATGAGTAGTTTCCCAGAGCAGCAGATCGTGGAGCAACCAGGCAATGTGGTGTAAATGAGGTGGGATCAATTACTGACCTTAGAGAGCAGTGATTATAATATAATTAGACATTATGCTCAGTTTGAAAAAGAAAAGAATGGGTCCAGGACCACTGTATTAAAATTTAACAGGGGCAGGTATGAAGACATGAAAGCAGAACTGGTTAAAGTTACATGCAAATTAAATAGGGGATCAGTCAATCAAGAAGCAGAGATAGATTTGTAAGGGGTTCCTTCAAATACACAGAATACAGTAAAACTGGCACCTATAGGGATTGGTAGATGTCACATAAGTGAATTTGCCAGTTGCTTGAGATTTCTTGTTGTGTGACTACTTGGGGGTGCCAATTTTAAACTTCTGTATTTTGTACCCATTTATTTTCTGTGATATTTTCCGAAGCTTTAATTCAGATAACAGGGATTTTACTGAACATGCATTGTAATGAGAAAAAAAAATTGAAGTGGTGGGCCAACCCATCCATAGTTATATATAAACGTTAAAGCTAATGTAAATTGTAATGAATAAAAACATATATGTGTGAAGGTTGGTGGCAGGAAGATTAAACAGAAAATATATATTTTTTTAAATCACTAAAATCACCAAATAAAAAGTTTTATTAATCCTTTGGATTCTGTGTCCCAGTTTTTGTGAACTGACTTTATACTCAACCACCAGCTGGTTCATATTGGTGTTCATACTGGTGTAAAGGTTATACTCAATAACCAGCTGGTTCATACTGGTATAAAGGTTTACCCATGGACTCAGACCCGAGTACGGTATATATTATGAAAGGTTAAAAAATGCCCAAAATATAATGTTGTGGGGAAGTATGAGCAGAGTGGATCAACTGAGAGATCTTGGGATTGTGTCCAAAAGACACTCAGAGCTGCTGAACAGGTTGATAGTGTTGTAAAGAAGGCATATGGAATGTTTGTCTTTGTTAACCATGGGTTTGAGTTCAAGAGTTGAGAGGTAATGTTACAGCTATATATCAGCTTGGTCGACCCCACTTGCAATATCATGTTAAGTTCTGGTCACCTCATTACGAGAAAGATGTGGCTGCTTAGAGCAGAGGTGCAAAGCTATTTAAAGAAAAAGTAAATCAACAGTCAAATTGATCATGTTTATAATGCTGTTACTCTCTTCATAATATATATCTCTCTATTATGTTACCTGTCCAAATGTTTCTGCATCTCCCTTTCCTTTTGAGAATTAATATCACTGACGATTGAATCGACATTCTTTCCTGGTTTCTGATGAGAAGTCAAAGAACACAAATTCAATTGTACTGCCTTTAACTGAATCATTCTCCAATTCCCTCTGAGATACCAAACTTATAAAATGGACAATAAGGCTCCAGGTTCATACGCAAACACATTCTTTAATGCAGAAGTCACATTCACTGCAAGGGAAGGTTACAGAAATATTATTTTCCCTGGAAGTGTGAAATCCTAATCAATAACCTTTTAAAATGTGTCACACAGATGATGACGCAGAAAAGTATAATTGGTTTATTTTGCGACCATTCACCAATTACCACTGATTTCATAAAGGTAAAAGAGGAAAATCTGCAGATGCTGGGGACTAGTGCTGAAGAAACTTGGCAGGTCATTCAACATTCATAGAAAGTAAAAGGCAATCGGCATTTTAAGCCCATCTTCAGGAGTGTCAAAAATCAGGTGAATAAAAAGGAGGGGGTGGGAGGGTGTAGGGGAAGGGGCAAGAACATAGACGAACAGGTCATAGGTGTATACAGGTGGGAGGGTAGAAGAGAAGGACAAAGGGGGAGTGTGCGGAGGGCTAAGGAAGGTAGCCCTCTGATCAGAGAAGGGAAGTGGTTGGGGAACTGGAAGAAGGGAGACAGGAGGAGAAGGAAAAGAGAGAGACTAGGGGAGGGGGTGAATTGGGAAAGTCGGTATTGGTGGTGTAATATAATCTATGTTATTATCAGATCCATCTGGGCAGTAGGGAGCTCGTTTTACTTATGACTTGTTTATTATTTGCCTTTGCTAAAACTCACCTATCACAAATGCACTGACCGACAGGTTGAGAAATAATGATTGGTGAAATAGTTTTGGGGTGCTGAACGGCCAACTGTTATTTGGTCCTGAGGTACTCTGATGTGACATTACACCAGCCAGAGTTCTGCCAAAACACCAATTCATGAACTTTAACAAAAAAAAAAATCCAGCTCCGCAGAGAAATACACAGAGATGCTTGAGGAACTCAGCCGGTCTAGAAAGGCCCATTGGAGGTAAAGATAGATTACCGGTGTTTCAGGCCTGAGCCCTCCTCAAGGTATGAGCAAAAAAAAAAGACAGGTGTCTGTGTCAAAAGGCTGGAGAAAAGGGAAGAATGGGATGAGGAGACAGACCAACAGAAGAAAAAGGTATTAATTGGATATGATAAGAGAACAGGAGAGAGGAAAGGTGAGAATTGATTGGGGGAGGAGGATTGATTTTAGGCCTTTTTTTTTAATAGTTTAAAAAAATGTGAATGTAAAGACTAATATTCTCCACCTATACATTACTTAACTTACCTGGATGAAAGCTCCGAAGGCAGATTCAAGAGAATCTACCTAGGGAGATAAAATCAGAGATGGAGCAAGTCCACTCCACCACCTCCACAAAGGCAATGCCACTGAAGTGGCTGCAAAGGGGCGGGCTGATGACATCTCGATGATGTCGTCAGCCTGTGACCCAGAGTGGGATTTTAAAATCGAGCAGGAGGTCTGCTCGAGTCCCAAAACTCCTTGAGCAGATCTCCACCAGCGATCTTACCTGCTCTTCTGTCGCCATTTTGGATATAGGCTGCTTTCCCTTCTTGGTGCATGGTGCGACGGGACTGCACCACTCACCCTGCCTACCGCAGTTCCAGAAGACAGCTCCAGACACTGCTCAGCAAGAAAGCAATGCTGGATCCGTCTCGTAGGCCTCCTCCATAAAAAAGTTCAACTTTTTTTTTCTTTTTGTTGAGATGCCTTCAAGGCGACGTTACACTATAAAAATGCCCTTTGACCCTGTGAAAGGTGGTAAAAAAGGGGGGGGGAAAGAGAAAGAGAGTCCAAAGAAGTTGATGCCAATGTCATCTGGTTGGAGGGTCCCTGGTTGGAAGATAAGATGTTGTTCCTCCAATTTGGGGGCGGTCTGAGTCTAGCGATGCATGAGACCCATTGACAAACATGTCTACAAGGAAATAGGTCAGGGAATTGAAATCCTCCAGCATTTATGTGTTTTTATTACAATCACAGCATCTGCAGACTTGCATGTTTCACTACTATGGTTCAGTGCCTCTTCCTGAATTACATTTTGCTCAAACAGTTGTCAGTGCCTGTATTAACAAAGAAATCATATTGAGTGCCAAGACAACCAATGAAAAGTCAACAGGATGCCTTTATTTACCCTGTACTGGCGGACTGTACTGGTGAATGTACTGGCGGACAGTACTTTAACTGGGTGAATAACATTGGAAAATATTAATACTACTGCCATGGTTTCTGACTTGAGAATTTAAGTTATTAAGAGGACAACAGATTAAGCCCTCTGCTTGCCAGATTTCTCCACAAACTTGATCAACCATTAATGCAAGATTTGATCTAGCCATGGACTCCCATAGCTACTAGTTATCAAGTTGTTTATTTTCATGATTTAAGTGCTGGAAGTGTAACACAAATGAAAAAGCACTTCTGTCCTCTGTGGAAGGCTGGGAGTTCAAACTTGAATTAACATGATCCACCTTTTAGGAGACGGAGGATGATGAACACCTTCTATCATCAAATTCTAGGACACTCAAAAATTCCAAGGCACTGATCCATGCACATTTCATCCTTTTTAACTCCCCACATCATTAGCCTGGCTATGTTATTTTTGGGAGGGTGGAGTTTTACAGGAAACTAGTGAGGTTCCCAATATGCCACAGGCTTTTCTACTTTTGAACAAGGGGAGATTGGTCCTGGAGAACAGAAGGTGGTGAGCTGTTGTGGAGTGCAAACATTAAATCATTTGAAAGTGACAAAGGATCAGAAGATATAGAACCATTGTGGGTTGATTTAAGAAATGGCAAGGTTAAAAAAAGACTCTATTGCCACATAAACAGTAGCTAGGATGTGGGCAACAGAGAAAATAGAAAAGGTGTGTCAGAAGGGCACACAGGGGATTGGGAAAACCAGGTTGGAACTGGATCTCAAAAAAAGAGAATGTGTAGAAAGCCTAGGAGATGGCTTTTTAAGAGTAGCTTGTTGATGAGTCCACTAGGCTGTACTGAATTGGGTGTTGAGTATTGCACCAGAGGTGAATAAAGGGCTTAGAGTGAAGGAACAATTAGGGGGCAGTGATCACAATATGATTGAATTCAATTTCAAATTTAACAAGGAGAAATTAAAGTTAGATGCTTTAGTCTTTCAGTGGAATAAAAGGAACAACAGTGGCACGAGACACAAACTGGTCAAAGTAGATTGGAAGGGGACACTAGTAGGGAAGACAGCAGAGCAGCAATGGATAGGATTTCTGCAAGAAAAGAGGAAGGTGGAGGATAAATACCAAAAAAAAGAGGAAATATTCAAATGGGAAAATGTCACAACTGGGGCCAACAAGGGAAGTCAAAGCCAACATAAATGCTAAAGAGAGGGCACACAAGAAAGCAAAAATTAATGGGAAGATAGAAGTTTGGGAAGTTTTCAAATACTTGCTGAAGGTAACTAAAAAAACTCATAAGAGGGAAAAGATCAAGTATGAAAGTAGGCTAGCAAATAATGTCAAAGAGGAAACAAAAAGCACCTTCAAGTATATAAAGAGTAAGAGAGGAGAGAGTAGATATAGGGCCATTTGAAAAATGATGCTGAAGAAATAATAATGGGAGACAAGGAGATGGCAGAGGGCCAAATGAGTATTTTGCATCTGTCTAAGACTTTAGCAGTGTGCTGAATATCCAAGGGTATCAGGAAAGGGAAGTGAGTGCAGTTAAGGGAGAAGGTGCTCAGAAAGCTGAATGTTCTAAGGGTGGAAAAGTCTCTTGGACCAGTTGGATGTTCCCTCAGGTTTTGAACTTAATGGGAAGATAGAAGATTGTGGAGGCATTGGTAATGATCTTTCAGGAATCAATATGTTCTGGTATGGTCCCAGAGGACTGTAAAATCGCAATGTCACCCCATGATTCAAGAAGGGAGGGAAGCAGCAGAAAGGAAATCAGAGACCGGTTAGCCTGATGTTAGTGGTTGGGAAGATGTTGGGATCGATTGTCAAGAATGACGTTACAGGGTACTTGGAGGAATGTGATAAGTAGGCCAAAGCCAGCGTGGTGCCCTTAAGGGAAAATCTTGCTTGGCAAACCTATTGGAATCTTTGAAGAAGTGACAAGCAGGCAGGATAAAGGAGATGCAGTGGATGCTGTGCATTTGGATTTACAGAGGCTTTTGACAAGATGTCGCGCATGAGGCTACTTAACAAGATAAGACTCCATGATATAACAAGATACATACTAGCCTGGGTAGAGCACTGATTGATTGGCAGGAAGCAGAGATCTGAATACGGGGATCATATTCTGGTTGGCTAGTAGTTGCTAGCCAGTTGCTAGTAGTGTTCCACTGGGGTCGGAGTTGGGCCACTTCTTTTTAAGTTGTAAGTTAATGATTTGGATTATGAAATGAATGGCTTTGTGGCCATGTTTTCAGATGATACAAAAGTAGGTGGAGGAGCAGGTAGTGTTGTGGAAACAGGGGGGCCACAGAAGGACTTGGATAGATTAGGAGAATGAGCAAAGAAGTCAGAATGTCAGAAAGTGTGCAGTCATGCACAGAGGTAGAGGAAAAAAAAATGGGCAGGTTATTTTTTTTAAATAGGTAGAAGGTCATTGGGTGTATTTAAGGCATCAAGGCCAGGGCATCCAATGTTATGGGGAGAAGGTTGAGAGGGAAAATGGATCAGCTTATGATGAAATGGTGGGGCAGAACTCAGTGGGCTGAATAACTAATTTCTGCTGCTATGCCTTATGGTCTTACCCCTTTTTAACAATTTATCATTTACACTTTTGCATTCCGTCATTCAAAAAGCTTCTCCGCAAACTCCAAATTTGAGTAAATGTTTTACGACTCCCTGTTTCCATTAGAGCACACGTTACACCGAATCAAGGAGTATGTCAACCAACTCATGCCTTAAGTTTTAAACTGCATGATATATGTTGAGGGATGTTTCCATGCTTGGAAGTCCCCAAGACTCAATAATCTTTCAATTGTCTTTATTGCGCATTAGGCTGGTCAGATTGCATTTGGATTCTCTTTATACTGGACACCTTCACTCACTTCATTGTAACCTCACCTTCAACTTGAGTTCCTTGTACTGTTTAGACATGCGAACAAGTAGCTGTTGTTCATCAATGGCAGGGGGCTTATGCTGATAAAACTGTACCATGGCCTGGGCTGCCTCAGGATATGCCATTTCCAGAAAGGCCTGCAAATAAAAAGGATACAGCAGTCTGGAAGTGGTAAGCCGAACAGAGTCGCATCGCAGACTGATGCTCAATAATTCTCCAATAATCATTTGCCTCCCTTAACCATTAAGAAGGTTTACCGACTCACAGGTCAGGAAAAAGCCAAACAAACAGTGACGGGAGATAAACCAGCTCAGGTCATCCCACACATTCTGAGCAGCAGTGTTTAAAATAAAATGCGTCAGAATTATCTGCTTTAAAAAAATGAAAATGTAATTCTTCAAAGGATTCAAGAAATTATTCTGGGGAAGGGATATGGTTATCAAATCCTGGAATCTATGTGGATCAAAATTTTATTAAAGTAAAATGTTAAAGAGGTGAGAGTGATTATTCAATCAAAATCTCACCTACTCCTATGGCTCTATACAAAGACAGTCATGGTGATCTTTAATGGGATCAATTCACTCCATAGCCACCCTTTTACTCTTAATACACCTGCAGAATCTCTAGGGATTTTCCTTTATTCTGCCCATCAGTTCCATCTCATGTCCATTTTTCGCCACCCCACAACCCCCCCCCCCCACCAACCCCCACCACAATTTTCCTCAAACACTCCCACGTCTCTTATATTAGTTTGGTCAGGACTGTTTAAATCTGACATACTTTGGTTTTCTGACCAGAGCTTCGGTCTCTCTCATCAACCAGTGCTCCGTAAACTCATCAGCCCTGTCCTTCACCCTCATAGGAACATGCTGTGCCTGAACTCCTGCTATCTCTCCATTAAAGGTTTCCCACTTTCTAGCTGTCCCCTTACTTGCAAACATCCTTTCCCCCTGCAAGGAAAAGCAGAGGCGATGACCCTGCAGGATGGTGACCACGGCGGTGGTCCAGTGTGAGGCTCAGTGGCTGAGGGACCCACACAGGCTGCGGGCGACATGCAGACTGGGGACCTGCTGGAGACTGGCTCATGGGGGCCAGATATCGGAGCCAGGAATCAAGAAGGTGCTGAGGGCAAGAAGGGCTTCTGAAGGAGCTCAGGCGCTGAAGGCTTCCTGATTGTGTCGGAGGTTTGGACCTGAAGCTCGGGTTGCTGATGGATCGAACAGGAGTCTGCGTGGCTCCAGAGGCTGGAGGTAAATCCACCAACACTCAGTAACTCTGAAGGGGCTCTCTTTTGGTTCTCTTTGATTTATTGTTAGGGGAGCCAGGCAATACTCATGACAACCTTCATGCTTTATGGCAGTCAAAACCTGCCATATATGATGTATATTTCACTTTACAAATGATCATGTGACAATAAATGAATCCTGAATTCCTGCCGTACCTCCAAAATCAGCCTTGCCCCAATTCTGAACCCAAACTTGTGGCACAGTCCTATCTTACCCTACAAGTAGCTTAATACGAACACAGTTATGATCACTGGTCCCAAAGTGCTTCCACATTGTCACATCAGTTATTTGCCCTATCTTTTCACCAAGAAGGGTCCAGTGTCTCTTTGGAGAGCCGTCAATATGTTGATTTAGGAAGACTTTGTGGGCACACAATAAATTTCACCCCATCCAAATCCTTTGCACCATGGGTGACTCAGTCAACAGGAGGGAAGTTAAAATCAACCAGAAATGCTACCCTATTATTCTTACACCTACCTTCAATCTTGCAACACAATCCCAAATTCAACACATTAACAATGCATTACACAAAGGAGCTTAAACACTTAACAGCTTTCACACTTTATCCTATCACAGTAATTCCATTTGTCCCACTCACTTCTCTATCACTGAGACTTATTTTATTTTTTATCAGTTGTGAAGAAATGTTGTTGAATGACATGTTATCTGTCTATCTTTATGCAGATACTGCCTGACTGGCCGAAACTTTAAGGCACTTTCTGTCATTATACTTCTTGGAATGCTTCAAGGGGATAACATTAAATGTGATGCTATTCACCTTCCAATGGTATGAAAGTAGAAAGTTCATGTAAAAGCTAGAAAGGGAAGAAAGGAATAGAAGATGGTAAACAAGGTACACAGATGCTGGAAAACCAGACCCCCACACAACGTTCTGGAGGAACTCAGCAGGTCAGGCAGCATCCGTGCAAAACAATAGATACTCAATGCTTCGGGCTGGAAACCCCTACATCAGGAAGATCTAGAAGCGGGCAATCGCCTAAAATGAAAAGGGGGGGGGGGGGGGTGGAGTTTGATAGGCAAATGTAGGTGAGAAGTATAGAAAGCAACTGAGGAGACAGGGGAAAGGGGCAGAAGGCTGAGAAAGGCACCCTCTGATAGGAGGAAGGAAGGCAAGAGGTGGAGGTGATAGGCAGGTAGGGAGGATCGGGGAGGGAAAGAGATGAGGAAAGAGGGCAGATAAATAAGGGAAAGCGTTGTTGAGGGGCGTGCGGAAACTAGAAAAAGGTACGGAGAAGGAGGCTACTGGAAATTGGAGGTCAATATTGATGCTGTTAGGTTGGAGATGGAATACAAGGTGCTTTTGAAACTGTTATTGGTGTTAGATGATGCTTGCATGGAGGAACAGACCACTTGCTACGCTACAAACTTTCTAAAGAAACAATTATAAAGTGGCCCTGGTGTGACTTTAGAAGAAATTCTTGAAGCTAAGCCTTAGTACTCTTTTTAAAGAGCCTACGTATGTTTTTAGAGTTTGCAAGGATAAATTTTGAAATTAAAAATGGAGATCATAATGGTTATACCTGGTTTGTGGCTCTCATGAGAATGTAGTTTGTCACTTTCCCAAATGGAAGTCCAAGATTAATGACGTCACTCTCAGTGCAGCTTCCTTCAGGAAGATTACAGATGTGAACCACTCGGCTAGGTCCGGGCTTCCTCTGTGGAAACAGCTGCAGGCAAAGAGTATTAGCTTCAAAGTAATTGAAGGTTGACTTGTCTTTTGTTAGAAAATGCACTCCCAGCCAAAATATGCAACAACCTGAGCATTACGCAACAACATTATTACAGTCCAAATCCAGCACTGACTGTAAGAAGTTTGTACATTCTCCCAGTGTCTGCCTGTGTTTCCTCTGGGTGCTCAGTTTCCATCCACCTTGTAGGTTAATTTGGGTATTTAAGGCAGCAGGAGCTTGTGGGCCAGAAGGGCCTGTTACCGTGCTATGTCTAATTTTAAAAAAAATAATGAATGTGTATATTTCTTCATGGAGTTTGCGTATCTATATCTTTATCCTGTAACCAAGTAAATTATTCCAAAATATTTAGACTTTTTCATTTTATATTATATCTTTAAGTATAGATATGATTATTATATGCTGTGTACATTGTGTGTGTGCGCATTGTGGTCTGGAGAAATACTTTTCATCCAGTTGTATATGTAGTCAGATGATAATAAACTTGAATGATATGTCTGTCTGGTTTTTTTTTGGAGATTTCTACACTTGCTGTTCCATAGCCAAAATGGGCCCTGGCTCCAACACCCTTCAGTCATTTGATCTCTTTGATTTCAAAGCCTGTTTCAATGTAACACCAGGACTCACATGTTGCAGTAACATATTATAAATAAAGGGACAATAACTATAGGCTGGGCATCAGGTCTAAAAAAAGTATCCGAATTTCAGATTTTTTGTCAGAGTACATACATCACATCACATACAACCCTGAGATTCCTTTATCCTGTGGTGTGGCAGAATTACCACTAATTGGTAGTGCAAAAAAATAACCTGTAAACATTGCCAGGAACCCATTCATTTATTTTCATACTCTGTATAAAATCCCTGCATTTCTGCCATATTAGAAGTATTTTACCTAAGATTAAAACAGGAGCTGCTTAACCTGCATGCTAACTAGTAGAGGGATATGGCAATGTTATCATTTCTCTTTAAAGCTCTGGCATGATTATGTTTTAGAAGCTTTAATGCTGTAGGATTAGCTGTAACTTTTTTTTAAAAAGCCACCAGACAAAAGAATCCGTTTGAATAAAATTTAGAGCATGCAATGTTGTTTACCATGAACAATTTACACGCCACACTAATAATGTCTCTGAATGAGAATTTAATACTCAAAACTCATGCTGCAGCCTGATGTGAGAAAAGTAATGAAAGAATAAACCTAAAATTATGACCTAGCTTTACGGAATGAATATTATCAAACAGCAAAAGGTCCAGGCATCAGCCTCTCTGGGTCTCACGTCATTCTTAATTGCATTTAAGTAAAGATAACATTAAAAAGTTGAGTGTGAGAAAAGACCATGTAGAAAATCAAATTTATTCTGTCTGCATCTATTTTATCACAACTTTCTCTTCCAAACCAAATGTTGATCCTGCTCTGAGGAGTAGGATCACTGAAAAAGGATCAAATAAGGCTTTTTTTTTTAAAAAGCTGTGCTGCTCAATTTTCCTGACCAAAAGAATCTCAGTGAAATGTAGCCAGAAAAATCAATAGTTCCATGGACATCCTGTGGGGTCCCCTCTGAACACTTCATCCTTACATAATTCATGATTGACGCTCCTGGACTAATTTCTTATGGAGAAAGAGTTCACTTGGCTGCTACACATTCTCACCTTTGAGCTATAACTATTGACAGTGAAAAGACTTTTATGAGCACCTGAGATTTCAGCATTACTTGCTAAAAAAAAATCTTCACGCACATTCTTATTAATTGTCCATCGACCATGCACCAAGGTATATTGTATATTAAGTTAAAGAACCAGAACATCATGGCGCTCATAAAGCAAAGTTATAGTAAATAGCACCTGAATTTCTTTATGACTGACATAAAAATGATATGGTAATAAAAAGATACATTGTCCCTTTATACAAATGCAATCATAAATAATAGGTTGCACAATGAAGGCCTATATAAATAGAATTTGGATACAGTTCCTCATTATGTTAGCTCTTTTTGTCCTTGAAGGATAAATCATTATACAGTACTTTAAATAAACAAGACCAATATATCATTAATATAAACAAAGCATGATGAAGATGTAAAAAAATGCATTCACAATAGAATAAATTGCTTTGTGGATATTCCATATTATTCACATAAAGATGGAGGGTTATATTTCAGGAAATTCATATCAGAATGGAATTTGATATTGAGAGGTTTCCCTTTGTTCAGGTCAAGGGATAGTTCAATGTAGTTATGTTTTTCATCTATCTATATGTATATATGACCTGTCCTTTGTTACATTAAAAACTTTGTATGTAGTATCTATATGTTAAACTCAATAAAAAATATTTTAAAAAGATACTGAGAGGTTTGGAAACAAGGATGAAAATGCAAAAACAAAGAGTTCCTTCACTGTCAGTCAATGAAGGTCAACAAGTAAAGGGTAATGCAGGGACAGGAGAGGGTGTCATTTCGGACAACTGAAGGTCTAATAAGCTGAAGGTTGTGTACAGTGCAAGGTGGGAAGCAAACCAGACAAGCAATGGACTGTGGAATCACAACACAACAAAGGCATAACTAAAGTTTTAGGCGTAAGAGGACGCAAGATTGGGGGAATTATTTTGAGGTTGCTGATTGTCCAATAATTCATTTCCTCAGAAGCCTATTGAAATTTGGCATGTCCCTGAAGTCTCTTACCAATTTTTACAGATGTGCCATAGCAAGTATCCTTTCTGAATGCTTGGTAATGGATGCTACTCTGCCCAAGACCACAAGAAACTTCAGGGAGCTGTGGAAGCACCTCAGGCCACCACGCAAACAAATGTCTCCTCCATCATTTCTGTCCATACCTCCCACTGTCTCAGAAAAGCTGTCAACATATTAAAGGACGTATCCTACTTTGACACACTGTCTTCTCCCCTCTTCCAACAGGCAGAAGATACATGAGTCAAGACAAGTCAAGTTTATTGCCAATCTGATTGTACAAGTACAATCTGACAAAACAGCATTTCCAGTCCTCAGTGCAAAACATGCAGACACACAACCAGATATAACACACATACAGACAAATAATACATATGCAGGACAAATATTTTATCTATAAAAATAAGTACAGTACAATTCTGATTATTCAAAATTGGATTCTCCAAAATCCTCATTGATCCAAAAAAAAATGTTAACATTTTGGATAAATGAAGTTATCTGAAATAAATCAGAAATCCTCATTTATCCAAATTTATTTTCAGAGCCAAACTAACCTCACAGGTTGAAAAAAAAATTACCCGACATGAAATTAGAATGACAATTGTCCTCATTTCAGGCAACTCCCTCCCCTCTCCCTTTCTGTTTCTTCTTTACTTTCCCCTATTGACTTTTTTCTCCAACTCTCCCTCTCATACTGTGTGCCACTGTCTCCCAGCTGCAAGTGGTCGGAAGAATCCCTTGTCCCGGCATCATCAAGGAGAGTGGCCTCCTGGGCAGGAGCGGGAACATTGGGCTCCCGGGATCATGCTCCTGGATCATTCCAGCATGAGCCTCACAACATGTTGACCTTGCTTGGTGCTAATTGATCATTTTTTTCATTATAAACCGAGATTCTGTAAATTGTGTTCGTTACACAGCTGTATGAATGCTGGAGATAATCTGTTAGACTGCTCACGGAAAACCTCTCACTGCATAAAGTGTAATGTTGCAAATAAACATACTTACAGGGTTTTCAAAATTGATCAAGAATAGCTTGTACCAAGAGCCAGAAAATGAAAGACATTTAACATGGTGTGAACGGTCTTTCAATACACTAGGGAGTTTACAAAGGAATATGTGTGTTGGCTAAGTATAGTATCAAAATTATAGCCAAAAAGAATGGAGATAACTGGAAAATCTGCTTGTCAACCATGTTTGCTGATGTTGTTGTTATATATAATTTATATGTGTCTATCCTCCACTTGTTAGGAAAAGCTAGTGTAATCTTTATTTCCACTGGTCCATAAATCAACATTCCTTTGAGTAAACTGACTTTCCTTGGTGTACAGATGCAAAAATGCTGGAGAAACTCAGCAGGTCAAACAGTGCCTTTATGTAGCAAAGGTAAAGATATAACACCAACGTTTCGGGCTTGAGCCCTTGTTCCACACCTTGATGAAGGGCTCAAGCCCAAAACGTTGGTGATGTATCTTTACCTTTGCTACCTCCCTATCTACCAATCAGTTCTACAGAAGCCTCTCATAAGGTTAAGTTAATTTAGATTAGTTTGATCAAGTTCTAAAAAGTTAACCAAGAAGAGGTTGATGAATCTGTGGAAGTTGTTGCCACAGGCAGTTATGGAGGCCAAATCAATGTGTGTATTTACAACACAGATTGATAGGTTCTTAATTAGATAGGGAATCCAAGGTTAAGGGGAGAAGGCCAGGTAGTGGGGCTGTCTGGGAAATTTGATCAGCTCATGATTGAATGGCATGGCAGACTCGAAGGAGCAGAATTAGGCCTATGCCTTTTGGTCTTCAGAACAAAATGCTGAAATATTGCAGGTTGCTGCATTACTGCAAACATGCTTCGTTCCTCACTTTAACTTTTTAAATTCCACTCAGAGAAGTGTGGAGGAGGGGGTTGGTGGGGAGAAGGAGAGAACAAAAGAGTGGAAGAGATTTTAAGTAACAAAAGACAAAAAAAGATGGTAAAGGAAAGAATAAAATAACCAAAGGATGAGTCAAAAGCAGATGTAAATGGTGACAATAGAATAGTTATCAACGTCTGATACCTGGAAAATGGAGGCTTAGATTATGATCAGAAATTGTTGATCTCAAGCACGAGTCTGAAAACTACCAAGAGCCTCAGTGAAAGGAGAGGTGCTGTTCCACGAGCTTTTAGTGTGGTAACTGACAGCATGCCATTACAGTTCTAAAAATGGTCACAGCTGGACGATTCACTTTTCTCCTCATAAAGCTTCTGTAGCATTTTTCGACATTACTGGTGGTGTTGGGTAATAGTGACAGTGGTCTCTTGACAGATGTGGTAGGAGTCTGAGCCAGGAACTCTGAGATGATGAGTTCAAATCCCCAGTGGCAAGTTAATACAAGGATTTCACTCAAGGAGTTGACACCGCAAAAAAAAATTGTCAACAACATCCTGCAAAAGCTTCAGAGATGGGAAAATGCCGTTTTACTTACACTCAACAAGTCAAGTGATCGTGTCAGAGGTTTGGATCTGGAGCTCGGGCTGACAATGAATTGAATAGGAGTCTGCAGGATGTGGGAGTGCCGGGGGGGGGGGGGGGGGGATCCACGGACACTAAGCGACTCTGAAGGGACTCTCTTTTGCTTCTCTTTTTCTCTTACTGCAAGGGGCACTGGGCAACGCTTAATGGCGACTCTTTTACTGCCTTACAGCAGGCTGAGGCAATTTTGTGTAACATTGCATGTTCCGTACTATTACATGACAATAAAGGAATCTTGAATCACTCAGTTCTGAATAACAATCTCTGTTAAAACTATCATCATTTGTTTAGGGTAAGAGAACAGAGTCCAATCAGCAGTTCTCACCTACCCAAAACGATTTTATGACAAATAAAATGAGCAAGAGGTGCAAAGGTGAATGGTATTATTGATGAGAAAGCAAGAATCCAACTACCTTTGATGCAGAGAATCCTTGACTTGATGAAGGATAAGTCCTCAAGTGAGATTGACTGCCATCCAGTGGGAGGTCTGTATGATAAAAGGCACAAATAAAATGAGATTTATGCATAGGCGTTAAGGTGCACACAAGTTCAAATTCAAGTTCATTGTCACATACACTAAGATGCAGTGATAGAGGTTGTTTTGCAAGCAGACCAGTTGACATCTGTTAGGTCTGCTTTGTTCATGAATGAGTGAGACAAACACCAGACTGAGTCGAAATCAGGGTTCTTTGTTCTTTATTACCGGATTGTAACACTTGCAACTAACCATGTTAGTCGGAGAATGCATTCTGCCGTTATCAGCAAAATGGTGATTTTTTATACCCTTGGATACGTGCTTAGAACATCATCATATCATTACTTGTCCAATGACTAAAACTGTTGCTATCCTTTCCCTGCTAGCTTCCTGCCTCTCAATCCATCAATGTCTCTCTTATCTTGTAAGTACAAGGATGCATTCACATCTTGTTACAGCCCTGTACAGGGTAACTCCTTACACATTCCCATCTCATGATGTTTTACCTTACACATCTCCTATCCAGTCCAAATAGTAAGGCACAATACGGAAGTAGAGATTGACATCGGATGGAATGAAGCATCATTTTACTATTTTGGGGTTCATTCTGGAATCCTATATCGGGAGGAAAGAAACTGTCCTTGAATATGATGATGTGTGATCTCATACTCGTGAATCTTCTTCCTGACAGGAAGAGTGTGGCTCCGCGGAGTGCAGTGAATCTTTTCTTATGTTGGCTGCTTTTTAAATGCAGCAGGAGTTATAGATGGGGTCAATGGGCGTACGAAGGCCTGAGCCACATTCATAACCCTCTGCAGTTTCTTGCGATCTTGGGTTAAGCAGTGCCCGTGCCAGGCCACGAATTTCACTGATAGGATGCTTTCAAAGGTGTACCTCTAGAAGTTGCTGAGGGGTGCTGGTGACATGCTAAATTTCCTTAGGAACTAGTTTCAATATGCTGATGAACAATAAGGTACTTTTTTGTTTACTCTGACCAGAAAGGATGAAGAAAATATTTACAAGGAGCAGCGGGAGCCCCACGCGAACAACAGAATCTCGCGCAGCTACAGCAGTTTAGCGAGAGCATTACCAGAGCGCATCGCCTCCAACGACGTCCCAGTCCTCCAGCTACAAGCCAGGCACCAGCAATGAGGAAAAACGCACGAATAAGAGCCCGCGCTTTTTATGGCACCCGACACCTGAGCCTGAAAAGTGACGTCACTACCACATCCCAGAAGGCTCAGCGTGAAACGCGCAGAGGGATCTATAAAAGCTGTGGTTAAGCGCAATAAAGGTACTGATTCCTGACTCTACTGCCTCCAGTATCATTTATTGGCACTTGCGTAAGGTAGTGCCGTCAGATAGGCCACTACAAAGGCTTGACTTTTAAAAAGATGCTGGATAGGCTGGGGATTTTTTTTCCCTAGCACCTAGGAGACCGAGGGGTGACCTTATAGAGGTATATAAATCAAGAGGGGGATTGAAAGGTGAACGGTGACAGTCTTTTCCCCAGGGCATGGCAGTCCAATACTCAAGAGCACAGGTTTAAGATGAAAGGGGAAAAAGGAACCTGAGGGCAGGTTTTTCACATACTGGATGGTGGGTATGTGGAATGAGCTGTCGGAGGAAGCTGTAGAAATGGGGACAATTATAATGTTTTTAAAAAGTGAGTTTGTCCAGTGTAAGAACAGTATAATATTTTTGTCTTTTAAACTGTTTATTCTTCATGCAGGCGTATTAGTTAGGCTCTGTAAGATGAGGTCTCAAGGAGCCGGAAGATATACTTATTCGACGTCGACCAATCGGCATAGGTACTGGATTCCAGGGATTTTACTGTATTTAACAATTCAGTTCAATCAACTTACAATTTTTTTCCCCCTACAGTTTCCACCCAGTATAAACACTACCATTAAGAGCTTGTCACAAAAGCTACATTTAGTACAAACCAACATTCAAGTTCAAGTTTATTGTCGCATGTACCAAGGTGCAATAAGAATGTTGGTTTCACAAGCATGGTGCAAATGTAACTTGTACAATAAGTCCTATTTAATTTGATACAATGCATATTTTTTAAGCACCTGAGGAGACTAATAAATGCAATAGATTCAGAGGCATTTACCAGAAGGATTCAACCCTGTACTAGCTCCATACGAGTTGAGTCCTCTATTTGTTCGTCTTGCAAAGTTATTTGATCCAATGCCTGAACTAGGAAAAAAATGAGAATGTACAATAAAAAAGTAAGAAGGACACCAGAAGCATAAAGGCAGAAAGGCACAAAAGCACTGATCACCTCATCATTAACCCAATGATCTTCTAAAGATTCCACTGATTTCCAATACCGGAATTACAGCGGAAGTGATCAACAACTGTTTGCTATTTCAATGGTATTTCAAAAGTGCTGCTTTGGCTCGAGATTGTTCTGGAATATTTGAAAGGGACAGAAAGATGCTATCCACGGACAGGTGTTACAGCGCCAGTGACTATGCTCCTTACCTGGATAAGGAGATTGTGTGCTCTCCCCACGTCTACGTGGGTTTCCTTCGGGTACTCTGGTTTCCTCCCGCCGTTCAAAAATAAACATACAGGGGTTGTAGGTGAATTGGGTAGCAGGGGGGCTCATGAGCTGAAAGGGCCTGTTACCGTGCTGTACGTCTAAATTTAAATTTAAGTGCAAGCCTTCTCTTAACGTACAAGTGATTAATAGCTAATTGTCAGGAACCATGGCCATTTTTAAAGACAAAGATAGTTTATGTCATTTCATTTGGAATTACGGCTCCTAGAACGCTTCCACCAGCGTTGTCTCCGCTCCATCCTCAACATTCATTGGAGCGACTTCATCCCTCCTAACATCGAAGTACTCGAGATGGCAGAGGCCGACAGTCCCGCATCGGACTTGTCAGCCACAAACGAGCCTGCAGCTGATGTGGACATTACCCCTCCATAAATCTTCATCCGCGAAGCCAAGCCAAAGAAAAAAAAAATGCTTTTGTGTAACACTGGGTGTTAATTGAAAGGATGATCCAACAGTTCAAAGTGACTTACTATCCATCCCTCACTTAGATTTTGACAGTGGTGAACAGGGATTATAAAAGCTTTCATAAAGTAAGTTTTAACCTTGCTGGTGAACTGCTTTCTCACTGTTAGTACTTAATATTTAGAAAGCAACTCTAGCTATTTACCCCATGAGATTAATGTGATTGAGTGGCGTTTAATTCTCTATCATAAACTTCCTCCAGTATGAATTCTCCTCTTCAGGAGAAGGAAAGATCATCAGAATGAAATTAATCCATAATTAAAAATGTATTAGAGTGAGACACGATCTAGGCTAGGAACAGGTTAGTGCAATGCCATTATAGCGCCAGCGATCGGGACCAGGGTTCGAATCCCGCACTGTCTGTAAGGAGTTTGCACATTCTCCCCGTGTCTGTGTGGGCTTTCCCAGGGGGCTACAGTTTCCTCCCACCATTCACAACTTACCAGGGGTTGTAGGTTAATTGGGCGGCATGAGCTCGTGGGCCGAAATGGCTTGTTACTGTGCTGTATGTCTAAATTTTTAAAAAGTCATCTTAAGAATAAATGATTGAAGCACAAGGTGGAACATAAGAAAAACATGTTTGCTGCAACACAAGATAGAAAAAAAATGCATCTAAATACACTTCAAAGACAGTGTAAAAGGAAATAAAATTGTTTTCTGTTAACTCAGGTGTATCATCAGTACAGACGTTTAAAGAAACCACATTATTACAATGAACAAGAATCCGACAGTCACACCACGTGATCTGAAGGATAATCCGAACATCCAATGGGTTTCTACAAGGATCAGATAAAAAGAATTATTTAACACCCATACATTTAAAGTTCCTTACTTTTCTGTGAAGGCTGTGCAGTTCTGGATATGATGCTTTCCATTCACATGATGTTCCCAATCCTGCCAATGTAAAGGAGAAGCAAAGGTGTTAGATCAAACACCGGATTGGTTTTCTGCAGTACACAGTGCTGGAGAAATTCAGCAGATCGTGCTTCACCCATAGGAAGTAAAATGCAGTTGACGTTCTAGGCATGAGCCCCTTTGGTGTACTGCACTAGATCCCAACATCTGGAGATTTTCGTGATTATTGCACAATTTAAATTTACAAGGGGAAAAGGGACTTGGGCATCCTCATGCAGGACCTCCAGGTTGAGTCAGAGGGGAAGAAGGCGAGTGCAATGTTGGCATTCCCTTCTAGAGAGACAGTGTACAAGAGCTGGGATGTAATGTTGAGACTCTATAAAGCACTGGTGAGACCCCATGGAGTACTATGTACAGTTTTGGGTGCTGTATTTGAGAAAAGACGTTGGAGAGGGTTCAGAGATGATTTATAGAATGATACCAGGAATGAAAAGGTTGGCATATGAGGATCGATTGTCAGCTCTTGGACTGCACTCAGAGTACAAAAGGGTGATGGTGGGGGGGAGGGGGAAGAACCTCTTAGAGGCATTTCAAATGCTGAAAGACCTTAACAGGGAAGGATGTTTCCCATGGAAGGGGATTCTCAGATAAGAGGACATAACTTCAGAATAAAGGGGGTCCAATTAAAACAGAGATGTGGAATCATTTCTTTAGTCAGAGGGTCATGAGTCTGTAGAACTTGTTCCCTCAGGTGGCTGTGGAAGCTAAGGCACTGGGTGTATATAAAGCAGAGATTGACTAGAGATTGGCTAGTCACAGCAGCAAGGGTTACTGGGTGAAAGCCAGGGAGTGAAGCTGAGTGGGTAGATCGATCAGCTCATGATTAGAATGGTGGAAGAGACTCGATAGGCCAATAGGCTTCCTTCTGCTCCTATGTGTAATGTGACCTCAGCTCATGTTCTGCCCCAACTACATTCTGGGAGAATGTGAATGGAGCATACCAAAGTAGTGGGGGAGCATGGGGCATTGTGCCAGGACCAAACGTTTGTCTTGGATACCATTTGTCAATTTCAGTTGCATTGTTAGGGGTAGGCCCACAGATCAAAGAGCCAGATACACGTGCAGTGCCAGAGGTAGACTGATTCCATTGCCATGGTAAGCATATAATACGGAACAATTTGAGTATTAGGTTTTTCCTCTTTGAGGTTAAAGTGCACAATTAACATCTACAAAAATAACAATGATGGATCTGTTTCCAGAGAAGGGAAATTCTGCACTTTGAATGATCTGGAAACAGGAAAGAAGTCACAATTCCCACGGTGGTTTTGGAAGAGTTGGGTAGGAAGAGGAGGTCTCAGGTAGGAATACCAGCAGAGAACTCTTGTGCGGTGCAAACAAGCAATCTTCATAGGAAAAATGACTGTAGATGTCGGAAGATGGAATGAAACAAAAAGTGCTGGAAATACTTTGCAAGTATTAGAATGAAATTAGAGCAGGACAATAAATATCAATGGATATGGATGACTTCTTGCAAAGAAATGGAAGAATAATCAGAAGGAAATTAGCTGAGTGCAATAGTGTATTAGAGTGAGACAGTGATTTGACCTGAAGTTTCATTTTTCTTCTCTCCTTTTTTTAAAAATTATTTTCAGACTTTCTCCTTTTTATGTTGTTTTAATGGAAATTGGAAATAATATCACCCCCTGATTTCTTGCCTGTGTCTAAAACCTTTCCAGCTGATGATAAACCCAGGGTGTCTTAACCCCGGATATCTTCTTCCAATTCCATCTCCTTTTCCTGACATCCAGATCTCGACCCAAAGAATATTACCATGGTCCCACTGGTTTGGATGGATAGTGATTTCAATTTTAAATTTAAATGTTATATTTAGACAGGCAGCACAGTGGCATCACTAGGGTTGGTATCACCCAGTGTCACGCCCACCCCCACCATGGACTGAGTGTATACGAAATAGGTGTGTGTTCCTTGTATGCCCAGGCTGGCGGTGGCAGAGCTGAACTGGGGTGAGGGTAGGGGTGATGGTGGTGGCACTGCGCTGGGGGAGGTGTGGAGGGAGCTCTGACCAGAATGCATTAGAAGGTTCAAAAACTAAATTTTAGCCTCGTAGGTATATTAATACCTGTAAGCTGGGCTTACAAAAAAATGTTTTTGTTATAACCAACTACAGGGATACATTTTATAAAAAATAATATTTTTCTGCTGAAACATTGCACAAAAACTTTATAGACGGTCATTTTGATGGTGTCACTTGATGCAGTCCACACTCCCCGCACCCCCCTAGTGACATCAGTGATACAGTATGGTAACAGGCTCCTCTGGCCTACAAGCCCGTGCCATCCAAATACCTTGATCAACCTACACCAACCCCCACCCCCTGTACGTTTTGCAAAGATCTCAGGATATTTTCTCAAGGGGATGGGAGTTCTATGGTTGCTTAATGGCAAAAGTTAACAGCTTGAGGGCCAACTAAAACATAAAAGTTCATTTTAATATAAATGCCACTTGAGTCAATTCCCCCTTCATGCCAAAATGGTTACATAAGAAAAAGGAGCAAAAATAGGCCATTTGGTCCATTGGGCCTGCTCCATCGTTTAATAAGATCATGGTTGATCTGACCATGGACTCGGCTCCACCTTCTTTGCTTTCCCCCATAACTCCTAATTCCCCTATCTGCATTTAAAATGTATTCAATGATGTAACTTCCACTGCTTCCCTGGGCAAAGAATTCCACAGGTTCTTCACTCCTCATCCCTGTCCTCAACCTATTGTCTTGAACTTGAGGCTACATCCATTAGTTCTAGTCTCACCTGCCAGTGGAAACAACTCCCTCCACCCCCATCTTATCTGCCCCTTTCATAATTTTATATGTGTCAATCAGATCCTTCAATTGATTCTTCTGAACCTCAGGTGACTCGATCTCTCCTCATAGGCTAACCACCCATTCCCACCCCCCTCATTTCTGGAATCAACCTGGTGAACTTCTTCTGCATCGCCTCCAAAGCCAATATATCTTTTTCTCAAGTAAGGAGACCAGAGCTGCACACAGTACTTCAGGAGCAGGCTCACCAGTACCATGTACAGTTGTGGAAGAAACTTTCTGCTCTTAAGTTCAATGAAGGCTAACATTCCATCTACCTTCTTGATAACATGTTGCCCCTGCAAACCAATCTTTGGTGATTTATAAAATCCCATACGCAATGACTAGTCATCTTAAAGTGTACACAAAATATTCCTTGCGTTTAGAAGGAAACTTGGCCTCCCATGTACGTGAAGTACTTTTGAGACAGATGCTTTCGAAAACAGAAATATAAATTTGAAAAACATACTTTTCACACTAGTTAATTATGAGAAAATGAATAATACCTGAACCAATTATTTTGCCTGCATAAAAAAGCTTCAATTGGTTTTCATTGCATGCATATCTTCCAATATATATCTGCAATCTTTCCAATTGCTGTCTATATTTTACAAATATGATACAGCTCCAACTTCACAACAACCTGCATATTCTTGAAAAAATGCCAGACACCAAAGGATAAAAGGTCAGAATTGTCCATCACATTAAATAGAATCAAATAATGTCAAAATAGACCAAAAAGAACAAATCAATAACATTGTTCACTTTCAGAGCCAAACAAATTCATTTCCAGTCACAGAGCTTCCTCTAGGAGACTGGAATTCATTCTTGTTTAGAAATGAAGTTAAGGAGAAAACACTGCCTTGGAATTGTTGCTATAATCAACACCTGCAATAATCACACCATGTATTCACACAATACCATTGCTTGAAATTGTTTCCGCTCACAGTGAACCTATCCAGGTCAAATTATTGACTGAAAAATCTTGTCACTGTTTTCTATTAGTGTCACAATGAATTCCCTGCCCATGGTTTTTATGTACCTTGAGGATAAAGACATTCTTGTCTCGTTAAGCAAATGTCCTCTGGGTACACCATGGAGGTGTCCAAATAGTAACAGTCATGGAAATCACGATCGTTTGGGGGAATTGGAGAATATTTATGCAATGTTTAGCCCGATAAAATTAAAGCAGGGATTAATTTGATCAGGCAAATGATCAAATTAATCCCTGGTGATCCCTCACTTGTGAACAGTGAACAGTTTTGGGCACCTCATTTGAGAAGGGATGCGCTGGTGTTGGAGATGGTTCAGAGAAGATACAAGGAATGAAAAGGTTAGCATATGATGAACATCTGTTGGCTCTTGGACTCTACTCATTGGAGTACAGAAGGATTAGAGGGGACCTCAGAGACATTTTGAATGCTGAAAGGCCTTGGCAGAGTAGATATGGCAAGGATGTTTCCCATGGTAAGGGAGTCGAGGACATAACTTCAGGATAAAAGGGCATCAGTTTTAAACAGAGATGCGTAAAAATTTCTTTAGTCAGAGGGTAGTGAGTTTGTGGAACTTGTTGCCACAGGCGGCTGTGGAAGCGAGGGGGTAGGGTGTATTTAAGGCAGAGATTGACAGGTATTTCATTAGTGCATCAGGGGTTACAGGGAGAAAGGCAGGGAGTGGGGTTGAGTGGGAGGATCAGGCCATGATAGAATGGCGGAGCAGATTTGATGGGCTGATTGGCCGACTTCTGCTCCTATATCTTGTTAGCAGCAAGAATATAATCCAAAGTAAGGTAAATTCTACATAAAATGTGTTTGCAGAGTTATGAGAGGGATTAATAAGATACAATCAGAATCTCTCTCAGGTAAAACTGCCACATACACACAGTTAAGGTGAGGGGGAGAAAGTTTAAAGGAGATGTGTGGGGCATATTTTTAAAAAAAATATACTGACAATGGTAGGTACTTGGACTAGCGGTGGAAGTCGATATGAAAGTAATGTTTTTAAGAGGCTTCTAGTTGGACACGTGAATATTCAAGGAATAAAGGGATAAGCAGCAAAGTTTTAGTTTAACTTTGGCACCATATTTGCTGCAGACATTTGGGCAGAAGGGTTCATGTCAGTGCTGTATTGTTCTACATTCTATATGGAAACTTTAAATTGGAATGCACGCCAGTGTATAAAATCAGTTTAGAATAGTAAGGGAATCACCGAAGAATTAAATCGACAGTAAATACAGCAGCTCTTTTTATGGACGATGCAATTTCTGGAGAACTTCTACATATCATGGCAACTGTTTCACTTGTACTTCACACCTACCTTGAGGTTAAAGACTTTCTTGTCACATATTGAGCAAGTGTGGGGCAGCTGAGAAGGCACCAAGCCATGGAAGTCATCGAGTTCCCAGTGCTGCATTTGTCTTTCTGGGAGGTGCGGGTGAGGGGGTCCAGGGGGCGGCCTGTCTCCGGAATTGAACTGGGGGCCAGAGAAGGTCTGGTTACCGTTGGTGGGTCTGTTGACATGAGGGGGCCGTCCAACCATGCACCTTCCCTCAGATGTTGGCTCCTCGGGGTTGTACAGCTCATTCCTCATCTGCAACTGTTGACCCCTTGAGGTCCATATGTCTGTGGGTTGAGCTGCAAATTCAGGTCTGTTGGGTTGCAGGAAGTGAGCAGAATTCTGCCACTGGTCAGGTGCCCATGTTCCCTGGCTCTGTGAACCTGCAGTCAAGTGGACCTGTTGAAAGCTCTTGGGTTTCTGGGGGAAGCCACTGGCACTCATTTCTTCCGGATAACCAAGTGGCTGCATTCTGGATGCTTGGGATTTCTGGAAATCAAGCTGAAATCTGGGATTGGGCTGGTTCAAAGGTTGCTGTCCCTTAACCATGCCTGGATTGGCAGGAAGGGCGTTGGACATATTGGACACATCTCCTCTGAAACTATATGGATGAAATCCCTGGTTGGACATCACCTCATCATGCACGTAGGTGTGGCTGCTGGTCTTGCAGGAGAAGTCCGCCGGATATTCTGAAAAGTTACCCAGAGGTTGCAACGAGGCAGGTTTGTTCAGACTAATAACTGGTGCTCCCGAATGGGCAGGCGACTGTGAAGTCATGCACACAAAAGGGTTTATTCGGTGCGGGCTGGAGTTCTGTGTCTGCAGGCTGTTGCCTTGACCCATGCTCCCTGCCACCAGAGGAGGTAATCCTGGAGGTTGGGGAGGGTAAGCCAGCCCTCCAGGTGGCAGACCCGGCCCCGACATACAACCCGCCGCATGTCCTGAAGTGGCACCAATCAGCGTGTTGAACAGGGGCTGGGACATAGCCACCTTGGTGAGAACTTGGCTCAGGACACTCGCGGCTGCTGTGTTGCTGTTCACTGCAGACTGGGCAAACTTCAGGCGCTGGAGGGTGAGCTGGGCCTGGAGCTGAGCCAACTGCACACTGGCTGCGGATGGCAGGATGGGGTTTGGAGTCCCTCCACTCAACTGAGAGCTGATGGAAAACGGATTCTTCTCCAAGGGCTTGGTAGCACTGCAATCAAAACACACTTTGATTAGTGACCAAAGGAAAAAGGTAGTTCAGTTTAGATCAGAGCTGTGAATGTCTTTGGCTAAGCTAATATCCTTTCATGTCATTACCATGTGGAATCTGGGGCCACAAAGAGTCACATTAATCACAGACCTGGTGAAAGGGCTGGCAAATCAGTTCATTTGACAGTGAGACTGCTCTGCCACATGGAACCACATTGAAATTTTGCTCAACATCAAACTTACAAGTTTGTCCCAATCAAGACGGGTCAGATCTTGCCAGAAAGGGCAACCAGCCCGTGACCTGGAGAATCACTTGGAGGGACTACTGAGTTCTGATCCACAGAGGTTTCCAGTTAATGCAGACAAATGCAAGATAATGCATTTCAACAAAAGGAATGAGGAGAGGTAACTAGGAACAAAGGCTAGTGACCTCCAAGGGTTTCCAGTGTAGGAAGACCTGGGAGAACATGTGCGCAATCAGAGTAGGGCAGGTCTGGTTGAGTGAGCGGTTGTTAAGTCACACAGTGCTTTACCAAAGGTGGCGTAGGAATATAATAAAAGGGAAGTCCGATTGAATTGTTATAAAACACTCAAAAGGAGCATCATGTCAGCACCATTTTCCCAGGGTGGGGCGGGGAGGGGGGGGAGTAGCAAATACCAGAGAACTTCTGTACAAAATGAAGGGAGGAAAGTTTAGGGGAGACAGTAATTTTTTTATTTTTATTTTTAAAAATTTTACACTGAGAGTTGTGGGTGACGAGAGTGCATTGCCATGGGTGGTGGAGGAGGCTGGAACAATGGGGGCATGTAAGAGATTCCTAGACAGGCAAGTGAATGAAACAAAAATAGGTTATTTTTATTTTAGACATACAGTGCGGTAACACCCAATTCATTTACAACAGTGGTTCTCAATCTTTTTCTTTCCACTCACATCCCATTTTAAGTATTCCCTATGCCATAGGTGCTCTGTGATTAGTAAGGGATTGCTTAAGGTGGTAAGTGAATGGGAAGGGAAGGTTGAGAATCACTGCTCTAGACCCATCCATGGTCTCATGTTACTGAAGTATTTTGCTTGAGAAAAATTGCCATTGGCCCATTTCCTTTCACAGCTCCTTTGGAGTTATGAAACTGTGCACATAATGAGTCAATTAGGCACGATTAAAACCGTGGTATTCAAACTTTTTCTTTCCACCCACATACCACCTTAAACAATTCCTTACTAATCACTGAGCACCTATGGCATAGGGAAGACTTAAAGTGGAATGTGAGTTTAGGGGGACAGTTTGAAAACCACTGGACTAACAGTTTAAGATTCTTTTATCTTGTGCCTAATGAAATTGGGGAGTGCAAGATGGATGCATAAATGATACATTCAAGTCAGGAGTGGGGGGAGGGGGTGGTGTAAAGGAACATTGTGGTTACAGAGAACGGTAGTTACATCATTGTTATGAGTCCAGAGGACCCCAAGACCCAGCAGCAATAGATATTCACCAAGACAAATGGTCATTTGAACATAAGTTACTTTTAATTATCTTCAAACGTGAAAACAGGATCACAATTTAACTTATCACTATTAACTTAACTAACCTAACTTAACTGCCTTCTAATTCTAACTGCCTTCTAATTCTAAGCATATGTGTATGTAATGTGTAAGTTCAGAAAAGTTCTTTGATTCACAGTCCAATCTCACTTCTCATTCCTCCAAGTTCACTGGTTGCAGGCAATTCTTATACTATGCACATAATTTAACATTTATAAAGTTCACCAGACTTTGGTGCTTGAAATGTAAATGGTTACTGCTCAGGAAGGTTCTTGTCAGTTTACAGAGAGAGAGATTTGTTGTACAATGGACACCCAGCCACTTCAGTGTCTTGCCGAAGAAACTTGCCCCCTCAAGGTTCTCCAGATGATAACCTCTTTCTTTCAGGTCACCACAGAGTGCCTTTTGGTTTCTCTTATTCCAAGTGAAACATTAGACAGCCAGTCCTCTCCTCTTCAGTGAACCACAAGGGCTTTGACCAGGCTGAACTAAGCACTCACAACCCATCTTCCAAATGGGGTTTTTCCACAAGCTTGCCAGCTTGTCCCGTTCCAGTCCCAGCTGCTGCTGCTGACTGTAAACTGCAGAACTGACTCTCTCTCTCTCTCTCTCTCTCTGAGAAAAGCTTGTTTAACTCCCTCTCTACTTGCAAAACCATGTGACCCTCTTAAAACAGCAAGCAGCACACCCAGACAGCCTGCGGCTCTGAACCTACTCCTCCGAGTTCCTTCATCTGTTGGTTTTCAAAACAACAATCCATTAGTGAAATCCCTCGGGCACCCTTCAAAGTTTTTGCAAAGGTTCTCAGAGCCGGGCCTGTCTGGCTTGAGCAGAGCTCCTGTATTTTAGATGAGATCGGTTTTGAAATGTTTGTTTGTGACCTACACTAATTTATCTCCCAAAATCATATCTATAATCTGTCACATCATAAATACTGTTCTCTGCAGCTACAAATATGGGTCCCATAGATTGAGTTGCTCGCCTAATCCCTGGTATAGAGGGAACAGAGTGGAGGGGAAAGATTCAGTTTATCATGTTTGGTTTAGGAACCAATAACATAGATTTCACAGGGCAGCAGAGATGCTCCAAATTTCTAAGCAGAACTGCAGAAGTAATGATTTCTGTATTAATGGCTGGTGCAAAGGCATATTGGCACAGATTAGTGATCATAAAGAAAGTTTTATTTCATGGGCCAATGAGGGAGTTGTCATGTTGGAAAGCATTTTATTTGA
This sequence comes from Narcine bancroftii, assembly GCF_036971445.1. Classification (NCBI taxonomy): domain Eukaryota; kingdom Metazoa; phylum Chordata; class Chondrichthyes; order Torpediniformes; family Narcinidae; genus Narcine; species Narcine bancroftii. Next base: position 19,524,240 of record NC_091478.1, read on the forward strand.
CACAGGTTGGGGCCAATGACCTAGAAATAGTTCAGAGTGTGCGTGTCTTTGTGCCAGTGTAAAACAGTTTCTGTAGAGGAAGAATTTAGAAAGTTAAAGGGAAAGGACAAAGGTATATCGAGGAGTGGAAAAAATGACTAATGAAAACCCTAATCTGCCAGACATGAGTCAAAGCATGAAAATTCAATCAGAGTGAAAAATTATACAAAGACAAATTCAAGATTTTTACTGAAGGCTTATTGCATATATTATGTCCTTGCAGTAATGGCATAAATAGAATTAACTGATCATCATTTACATATGACTACAGTTTAAAAAGTAACTGAGTCTGACAATGAGATGTCCCAGGATACTGAACTGCTAAATAACACAAGCAAAATTTTTTTAAAATGAGGTGCAGTTTTTGGTTGCCTCAATTTTAAAGAATGCAATAAAGGCAATGGATAGGAGAGAACAATTCAGAAAATTAAGAAGTTGAGTCAAATTAGGTGGATCTGAGAAAGAGCAAACAGTACACATCAGTGAGAGTTGTTTATTGTCCATAAACATCCAGGGCATGCTATAAATCAGCCATGCAACAAGGGTAATACAATAACCGCAATGGACCTTCATCTATTTATAGACTGAGCCAACTAAATTAGCAGTAAAATGGAGGTCAGCTGTGAAGTTCCAGTGACAGCATGGTCACCACAAAGATGTATGGGTTTTTAGATTTTGGTTACTCGAGAAGAATTGGGTTAATGCAGGGAAGCAGGGCTGAGGTAAGAGATTAGCCATTATCTTATTGAATGGCAGAGCAGGAACAAGCGGCTGATTGGCCTACACCAGCTTTTATTTCTTTATACATATTAAAAAAAATGCAGACATACTGCGCAGTTACAAGCCCTTTCGGCCCATGAGTCCGTGCCGCCCAACTTACACCCAATTAGCTTACACCCCCCAGAATGTGGAAGTAAACTGGACCCCCGGTGGGGGGGGGGGGGGGGTGTGGAAATCACGGACATGGGAAAAACGTTCAAACTCATTACAGGCAAGATTCAACCCCCGGTTCTGATTGCTGGTGTTGTAAAGGCATTGCACTAACCGCTATGTCAACCATGCCGTCCAAGTTAGTTTTTGCAAATCTTTCTGCATCTGTTTTTGCATTTTGTTATCCTTATTGAAATTCAAAGACATAAATTTACTAGCTGTTAAAGGTGGCCCAATCTAGATTCTCGAAAGGCTGAAAAAAAAAACATATTTTTCAACAGAAATGTCTCAAGAAAACAGCCTCTATCCTCAAGGACCCTTACTACCCAGGCCATGCCCTCTTCTTTCTGCTACCATCATGAAGGAGGTCCTGGAGCCTAAAGACGAGCACCCAACAGCACAAGGGCAGCTTCTTCCCCTCTGCCATCAGATTTCTGAATGAACGATGAACCAGAGACACTGCCTCACTTTCCTCTTCTTTTGCAGCAATTTGGTTTTTAAAGTAATTCGTAACAATTTTACACCTGAAGTCCTTCTGCAAAACAACGAATTTCATGTCACATGGTCATGACAATAAATTCTGATTCAGAAATTTTGATTCTGAAATGATTTCCATTGAGTTGTTTGCATTTTTATGGCCTTGAATTTCTATTTTTAAGGATTCATTAAAATAGCCCTAGAACCCTTTGCCACTCCATCCCATTCAGAGTTACTTTCTAAGTGCTCTGTGGTTAGAAAGGCTTACTTAAGGTGGCATGTGAGTGGAAAGCAAAAGGTTGAGAGCCACTGTTGTAAGGGATGTCTGTCTGCCTTCCAACTATTAAACTGGTATTAAGATATTGGCCCTACCTGCTCCTGTTGTTTTTAATTCCCTCTTGCCCCACCTCCAGCCCACAACATATTCTCACTTCAAAAAAATTAGAAAGAGTGATCACACTGGATACACAAAGCAATTTGCAAAAATTCAGTACAGAGTATTACATTGTCATTCAGTCTCATTGTTGAATTCTCTGCACTAGCCTGTTGAAATCTATATTATTCCTATTTAATACCTTGACAAATGGCTCAGGCCTGAAACAGTTACTTCCCATAGATCAGGGGTGGTCAGTCTTGCTTGACACAAGAGCCACGTACTATAAACCTCAAATGTCTGAGAGCCGCAACAATCACACTAGCGTAAGCCACACCCACTCAAATTACCATTGCGAGCAGTGGCTCGTACAATTCTCATCTGCATGTGCCATTGTATAGGATGATTTGTGTATAGGGCGACCCAGAATTTCCACCGAAAATGGTAGTTTTGAATGACACCCTTTGTACAAGACGACCCCAAAATCTGGCACTTACCGCTGACCAGTGGGCGTTGATAAAAGCAAATGATAATATTTTAATAACGAATTATCATTTAAAGGTTTAAATTTTATTTGTATATTTTTAAATAAACCACCGTCAGCTCCTTTAACAGGCAGTTGGACCAGGCGGACATATCCTGCAGAGGAGTACTGAGACTTTGCAAATAATTAACGGATGTGCATGAGATTGCATCAGAGCTGGCAGGAAGATGGCGTGTGGTGTTTCGACTTCAACATCAAGGTAAGAATTTAAAAGTCTTGGTTTAGGACGACCCTGACTTTAAGGTAAAAACTTTAAGTTTCAGACTGTCCAATACAACAGCATATACAGTATTTCCGCAAGCCACACATTATACCTCAAAGAACCGCAAGTGGTTTGCAAGCTGTGGTGCAGCCGTCACTGCTAAAGATGCTGCATGACCTGCTAAGTTTCTCCAGCACTTCTGTGTATTGAACTACAATCACAGCATCTGCAAACTTTCCTGTTTAAAACTCTTGCTATTCTTAACAGGATTATGTCACAGCCATTTGCCAGTTGCATAGCTCTCATAATGGCATGCAAATTCCAACTCTAAGAGGCAAACATTATCACAAACCATCCTACTCAGTGAGGCAAAGATTGCCGCTGATGTTCGGCTGTCATCAAAATGCACAAGAAATGTATCTGCTTCACAACACAATTTTATCATTTATCTTAAGTAACATTCCTGTCTTCATATCTATCTCCCTCTGCATGCAAGGAAGCCAAATCTGGCCTCCAGCCCAATGGGGCCTTGTGAGAGGAAGGTCTGTTTCCCTTGTGATCTTTTGTTTCAACACCTCTCACCATCAGGCGCTGAAGCAGAGCACTCTGCTGACAGAGGTCACAGTGGTTGGTCTCCGTCTGATGGTTGTCTGCTTTCAGGCCCATCAAGTTTACCCTGGCCATCACTTCCCCATTTACACCAACCCAAGATAATCCCATTATTTTTAATTCTCCCCCACATACTCATCAACTCCTGCAGACTCTGCCACTCACCAACATACATGTTTAAGTAATTAATTAACCTACCAATGTCTTTGGAATGTGGAAGGAATCCAAAGCACCCAGAGATCACACACATTTACCAGGAGCGTTGTTTAAAAAGGACTGAAAGAGTTAGCGCGAACCCTTTCCATCCAGCACACAGGATTTCTGACCTTCTACCATCACGGAGCATCAAAATCAGGGCTGCCAGGCTTCTTCCTGCAGGCTGTGACATTGCCATAAATGGAAAATGGGACATGTGAATTTCAATAATCGGCCACTACAAATCTGAAGGTGGAATGTGGAGAGAATTAAATGGGTTAGTGTATGATTAGTGTATTGATTGGTGTAGATCAAGTGCTTTTTTGGGGCTTCAATGGTCTACAACATGGTGACAAGGATGGAGCTCGTTATTGTGCTTGTGAAGCCAAGCGACCACCAGGTTCAGTGACAGTTGCTCCCTCTCCACCATCGGACTCCTCAACAAAAAATTAAATGAAGGACTTATTTAAGAACTCTTACTTTTGCACTTTATTGATTTTTTTTCCTCTTTCCTTTGTTTACATATGCATATTGAGCACTACGAATAAGTGGGAATTCTGCCTGGCCAGCAGGAAAAAAGAATCTCGGGGTTGTATGTGATTTACTGCATGTACTTTGACAATATATCTGAAATATGCTACAGCAGCACTGAATTAACTCCACTTAATATAGCTTTAAATATTGACACTGCATTTGTCTGTATCGTTCACACCATCATACTCGATACTGTTAGTGTCAAGAAGTGTTCTTACTTGCAAATAAATACAAACATTGTCACGCGCTAAGTGGAATATCCAGTTCATAGCAAAACCTTAAGGACGGAACATGTGAATAAATCTCCATCTCCCTCTGCATTCATGAAAACAACAGAGGTTGAGAGTAGGTTGGACTTTTCTTGGGAATTATTGAAGGACATCGATACCTTTGGTTCCAAGTGGCCTTGCAACACCAACATGGAGTTTTAGAAGCTTCGTCAGCTGCACCCATCCCAACGGAATCCTATTTGGGAAAGAACCCACCTGTGCTGCAGAGAGCGCAGCAGGCCAGCATGGCGAGGAATGGTGCCACAGGCCAGACAACTGGTAGGTTGCTGTTTGAATAGCTTGGGTAAAACAGGGCTGCCTTGAGCTGTTCTATTAGACAGAAAGGCATGAATGACTGAACTTGAACGCCATTCAGGACAGCAAAAACATTGCTGGAGTTTGAAAGAGATGGACTGAAGTGAAGCAAGTGTTGAACAAACAATTCTCCTGGTTGGAGAATGAGCCAGAAGTAAATGCCACACTGATAAATCCACTCACATCACATTTACAGACACTGCAGAAACTAGAGGATTACTTTAATCCAAAAATATTTGGAATACCTTTCAGCTTGGATACATTCCAGTTTGCCTATCATAGAAACAGGTCTACAGCGGATGCCATCTCACGGGCTCCACACAAAGCACTGGACCCCCTGGATCGCAAAAAATGCATACATCAGGATGCTCTTTATCGACTACAGTTTGGCATTTAACACCATCATCCCCTCAAAACTGATCAGCAAACTCCTAAACCCCTCTGTGCAATTGGATCACTTCCAGATCACAATCAGTGAAGATTGGTAAGAATTTCTCCTCCTCCATCTCTATCAGTACTGGAGCACCAAAGGGCTGTGTTCTTAGCCCCCTGCTCTACTCATTTCACGCCTACGACTATATGGCTTGGCACAACAATAACACCATCTACAAATTTGCTGACAATACCACAGTAGTAGGTTGTATTTAAAAAAAAAGGGATGAGTTACCATGCAGGATGGAGATTGAAAACTTGGCTGAATGGTGCAACAACCTTGCACTTAATGTCACCAAAACTAAGGACCTGATTGTTGACTTCAGGAAAGGAAAGCCAAGAGGTAGACAATCCAGTAATCATTGGGGGATCAGAGATGGAGAGGGTGAGCGAATTTAAATTCTTGGGACTCACTATCCTGGACCCAACACACTAATGGCATCGTGAAGAAAGCTCGTCAGCATCACTACTTCCTCAGGAGTTTTCAGAGGTTTGGGATGACACCAGAAACCCTGGCAAATTTCTAGAGGTATGGTAGAAAATGTGCTGACCGGCTGCATCATGGTCTGGTATGAAAACACCAATACTCCTGAGCGTAAAGTCCTCCAAAAGGTAGTGGACACAGCCCAGGATATCACAGCAAAACCTTCCCCACTACTGACCACATCTACAGGGTGTGTTGCCATTGAGGGCATCAAAGACTCACACCACCCAGCACAAGCTCTGTTCCCGCTGCTGCCATCAGAAAAGAGGTCTAGGTGCCACAAGACTCGCGGCACCAGGTACAGAAACAGCTGCTCCCCCACCTCCATCAGATTCCTCAACGACAAACTCAATCAGGGACTCATTTAAGGACTCTTATTTGTGCACTTTTTTGATTTTCTTTTTATTCTCTCTGTATTGCTCAGTTTGTTTACATGTTTTATGCTGTGTACACTTTATTTTTTTGCTCTACCAATGAATGGTAATCTCAGGGTTATGAGTGATGTCATGTATATACTCTGTCAATCAATCTGAGCTTGGGACCAGAAACTGAGTGAAATAGTACACACATTCACTGAAGAATTAATATTGCACTGCATGACAATACTGATATTCGTTAGGATCGTGCTTTGTTTGATCGTCTTTCGTGTGATTTGATGGATGTATGAATTCTTTCAGTGGTTGAGCATTGGTAAAATTGAATGCTCATTGAAAACTTCAATGAAAAGGTGCTGCAGGAACCCAGCACGTTAGCAGTAGGGCGGGGGGTGGTGGGGGGGAGGAATTCCAGCATCCACAGTCTCTCATGTCCCTGATGTTGTTCCCGAACCAGCAGTCGCTGACTCAAAATAAGGGGTCAGTGATTCAGTACCGAGGGGAAAAGAAATGACCACATCTGTCGGCATACAAGACAGAATTTGAACCTTAAAAGTGTCACCCCAAAACCAGGGGTTATCTTGTACGCCAAATATAAAATCCGAACTTTGATATCCTGTGGTTTAGAGTGTCCCCCCATGGCAATGGAGAACTGCATAATACACTCGCAGAAGGTCCTGCTTCTAAATATTTTTCTACTGAAACTTACATTTGGGAAACTGGATTAATAGTAATTAATAATTTTTAAAAAGTATTATAATGCTCTTAAATAAAGTTTTTTAAAAAAGTATTATAATGCTGTCTAACATACCTTAAAATGACAGCATAGCAAACAAAGCTAACAGCACACACCAATCACCATTTGCAACAGTTGACGAATAGCAAAGTCTCAATGTTCCCCTTATCCAGTAAGCTCAAAGCCTACATTTTACATGGAAATTCTGAGTGTCGACTTATACACCAGTCATCCTCTACGCTGACATATGGGGTACTTCACCCACCCTGAAGTATAGATTCAGAATTCTTCACCCAAAACGTCTATAGAGGCTCAGTCACCAAATATAATCAAGAATGTGAACAATTGCTTTTACTTTCTAATGGAACCAAGGAGAGCATTCATTTTTACAATGGGAGATCTCTCATTCTTGTAAACTCTGGGAGAATCTAGACCAGGACTCCTCAGTATGTCTTTAATCATAGATGTGGTGTCCTCTCTGTGCTCACCTGGTCATGGTCATATTTCTCTCAAGAATCATGTGGTAACATTGTGAATGAAAGTTCAAATTCAAATTTACTATCATTGATTGTACAAGTACAACCCGACAAAACAGTTTTCTCAGTCCAAAAACATGCCAACACACATTCTGACATAACACATACATAATCAATATCTTCTTCTTTGGCTTGGCTTCGCGGACGAAGATTTATGGAGGGGGTAAAAAGTCCACGTCAGCTGCAGGCTCGTTTGTGGCTGACAAGTCCGATGCGGGACAGGCAGACACGATTGCAGCGGTTGCAGGGGAAAATTGGTGAGTTGGGGTTGGGTGTTGGGTTTTTCCTCCTTTGCCTTTTGTCAGTGAGGTAGGCTCTGCGGTCTTCTTCAAAGGAGGTTGCTGCCCGCCAAACTGTGAGGCGCCAAGATGCACGGTTTGAGGCGATATCAGCCCACTGGCGGTGGTCAATGTGGCAGGCACCACGAGATTTCTTTAGGCAGTCCTTCTACCTCTTCTTTGGTGCACCTCTGTCACGGTGGCCAGTGGAGAGCTCGCCATATAACACGATCTTGGGAAGGCGATGGTCCTCCATTCTGGAGACGTGACCCATCCAGCACAGCTGGATCTTCAGCAGCGTGGACTCGATGCTGTCGACCTCTGCCTTCTCGAGTACTTTGACGTTAGGGATGTAAGCGCTCCAATGGATGTTGAGGATGGAGCGGAGACAACGCTGGTGGAAGCGTTCTAGGAGCCGTAGGTGGTGCCGGTAGAGGACCCATGATTCGGAGCCGAACAGGAATGTGGATATGACAACGGCTCTGTATACGCTTATCTTTGTGAGGTTTTTCAGTTGGTTGTTTTTCCAGACTCTTTTGTGTAGTCTTCCAAAGGCGCTATTTGCCTTGGCGAGTCTGTTGTCTATCTCATTGTCGATCCTTGCATCTGATGAAATGGTGCAGCCGAGATAGGTAAACTGGTTGACCGTTTTGAGTTTTGCAGTACATATATACAGAGGAACCTCATTTAACACACCCCAATTTAACGCAAATCTGGATATAATGCGATGAGTCACTGGACTCGGGTGTCGGGCTGCCGCGAGCAGCAGGGACTTGGGGCTACTATGAGCAGCAGGGATGGTCGATTTACTAAAAATTAATTTGTTTTAATTTCAACTGTAACTACAACAATTTATTGAAACCCCGATTTAGCGTGATCCTGCTTTTTACACAATGTGATTTTTTTGACCCTTTATTCAGTTTAAGAACATTTGGCTTCAATCAACAGTGAAAATGCAAATAGTTTCAGGATGCAGGTTTGTAACACCCTCCCGTATCTTTGAGCTGCAGCTCATTTTATTGGAGGAGACATTATATCTATCAGCCTTCCCCTGCCTAGGAATGGATTGTCCAAGGAGAGCCATAACGTCACTTGGTACACCAAAGACAGTCAGGCTGATTCATAATGAGATGAGGTGATGCAATGAGCATTTATTGTCATATACACATTGAAAAGGCCCACTGAAATTCTTACTTGCTAGAGCCACACAGGTACATAAAATACACCAATTGTATATGACCCAAGGACGTAAAAATAGTTCCAATGGATTTAGCAGACTTTCCATCATTAAGGAAATCCTGGCTAAATTATCCATCTTCTAGCGAGCCAACCTCAGCAAGGAACAGACATCTGGGTCCTTGCTCGCTACTTGTGTGGACGACATTGCATTGACAATTCGACAGGAAGTTCAGTTCATTCTCAACAGCTGAGAGATCGAGATCCAATGTTGCAGTGACTGTGAAGCAGCTTTAATGCTGTGGATTCAACCACATCGCATTGAAGAACCAGCACACTTTCAAGTGGTCCCTTCTGATACTCTGCAACTGTATCTCTTCCTTTCAGAGATGGTATAGCAGGTGGTACTGCCAATCACCAAGCAGATCACGAAGTGCTAATTCGCCAATGGCGTGCAGTCACAAGCCCTGTCATCACTTCAGCCTTGGCCAATATTCTTCCAGAGTCTGCAGCTGTTGCCATTTTAGTATTGACAGGGCATCTGATCACAGACTCAACGCTCAGCCCACAGTTACCCTGATTCAGGCAGCATGCAACTCCCAACTGTGCACTCCTCCTAAGTATACAAATAAGGGTCAATGCAATTAAACTTAACCGTACAACCTGATATCAGAGCAATAAATGTAACTCGTGTAACCAGATATTTGCAATAACTGGGTGTTATGTTCACAGAGACATTTCTCATTTTTTGTATTTATTTTATATTTTTAAGAGATCGAGGATGACTTTTTGTTTCAACTACAGATCTGTGGGTTCTGCAGAGACTGATGAATCCTGTATAGGATTCCTGGACACTGCCACCCACCATTTGGACAGCTGGAGCTCAGCAGGGAAATAACTGGATTATTGCACACACCCTCAGTTTCTACATGCACCCTTGGACTTGAGACTCCTTGCCTTACCAGTTGCTTCTTTACCTGTTGGGGTAGCCTTAAGACAGATTCTCAGAAATTGGTGAGGATGTTACACTTTCTCAAAAGAAAAAGTATTTGATGTCTTTTCTCAGTAATCCAAAAAAAAAACACACACTTGTCATGAAGTAGAACCTTTCCCGTGAATGTGAGAATGTTTTGGTCCAGCCACTAATGATGGTTTAAATACGAGCAGAACCTTGGACCTGGAGAGGTCATTGAACCTACCCTTCAACTAGAGTTAATGATACTCCTCCAGGCATTCTAGAATTGGAGTTGGCACTGTTGGTAAAAGCACAATGCTGGAGAAACTCATCAGATCAGAGAATATATTTTATTTAGCAAAGATACAGATACATAACCAAAGTTTCAGGCTTGAGACCTTCCTCGAGGTTTGAACAAAATGAAGACAGGATCCTGAACAAAATGGTGGAGGGGAGGTTGAGGGTGAGAAGCACAGGCCCACAGGCAGGAGGTAATAGGTTGATGAGGGAGGGTACCTCTGCAAACAGGAGGAGGGGAATGGCTCTATTAATGGAGAGGGAAGGGGTGGAGAGCTGGAGGAAAGAAGATAGATGGGGAAGAGAGGGAGAATGGGGAGAGGTCAAGCAGGAGCCGGAGAAGTCTATGTTAACGCCATCCAGTTTCAGTGTGCTCACATGGAATATTAGGGGCTGCTCCTATGATCTATGGCGTTTTGATGTCTCCAAAACCTACATTTTACATGGAAATTCTGAGCATTGACTTATACACCAGTCGTCCTCTATGCTGACATATGGGGTACTTCACCCACCCTGAAGTATATATTCAGAATTCTTCACCCAAAAAGACTATGGAGGCTCAGTCACCAAATATAATCAAGAATGTGAACAATTGTTTTTACTTTCTAATGGAACCAAGAAGAACATTCATTTATCCCGCTCTTCCCTATTCCTCTGCTTTCCTCCAGTTCTCCATCCCCTTCCCTCTCCATTCACAGACCCATCCCCCCTCCCCCCGTTTGCTGGTGTGTCCTCCCCTATCCACCTATTAACTCCTCCTGTGGGCCTGCACACCTCTTCCCCCACACCCCACCCCAACCACCATTTTGTTCAAAGCGCCTGGTTACATTTTGCTCATACCTTGATGAAGGGCTCAAGCCAGAAACATTAGTTATGTATCTTCATCTTTGCAACATAAACTACACTATTTGACCTGCTGAGTTTCTCCAGTTTTTACTTCATTCATGCTGCCTGCAGAATTCCATGTTTTACTCTTTTTTAAAATAATTTTTTTATTTTTCACACTGTGAACCATATCAACCAAAATATGTACAAATGTTTCTCATTAAATAGACACAGTGGCATTTTCTCCCTATTTTCCCCCCTTTCCCTCTCTCCACTCTTCCCACCCCCCTCCAAAAATCATAAATATTCAACATATATAATTCAATAAAACCATAAAATAATATCTTCACACAAAGGAAAATAAACAAGAAAAATGCATTATCTATTTAATACACACTGAATCTAGTCATTTTGTCTTATCATCATTTTAGGGGATGGATGTCCGAGACAAGCTCTCTCTGTTATGTTCCATGTACGGTTCCCAAATTTGTTCCAACAATGTGACTTTATTTTTTAAATTATATGTTATTTTTTCCAATGGAATACATTTATTCATTTCAATGTACCATTGCTATATTCTCAGGCTCTCTTCCATTTTCTAAGTTGACATTTTACATTTCTTTTTGCTACTGTTAAGGCTATCATAATAAATCTTTTTTGCACTTTATTCAATTTGAGGCCTAATTCTTTACTTCTTATGTTACTTAAAAGAATGATCTCTGGATTTTTTGGTATGTTATTTTTTGCGATTTTATTTAATATCTGATTTAGTTCTTCCCAAAACTTAGTCACTTTCTCACATGCCCAAATTGCATGTACTGTTGTTCCCATTTCCTTACAACAGCGAAAACATCTATCTGATACTGTTGGATCCCATTCTTTTAACTTTTAAGAAAAATTTTATTTTTCATACTATGAACCATGCTGACCAAAATACACACAAACATTTCCCTCTTGAATATACACAGTGTCATTTTCTCCCCTTTCCCCCCCTCCCTTCCCTCCCTCCTTCACCCCCCTCCCCACCCACTCAACGTTCAACCTATATGATACATTAAACCCATTAAACAGTGTCATCACACAATGAAAATAAACAAGAAATTTGTGTCTTCTACTTTTACATACTGGGTTGAGGAGCGATATTTACCCTGTGTAACCAATTATACTGTATCATACGTAATGTTGTGTTTATTGTATTCTTCATAGTTCCAGAACATAACTTTTCTCATACTTCATTTTTTATCTTTATGTTTAAATCTTTTTCCCACTTTTGTTTAGGTTTATAGTTTATTTCATCATTTTCCTTATCTTGCAGCTTAATGTACATGTTCATTATAAATCTTTTAATTGTCATTGTGTCTATAATCACATATTCAAAGCTGCTTCCTTCTGGTAATCTCAGTCTATTTCCTAATTCATCCTTTAAATATATGCAAACGTTGTGCCATGAGTTATTCCATATTTGTACTTCAACTGTTCAAATGTAAATAAATTATTTCCCAAAAAACAATTTTCTATTCTTTTGATTCCTTTTCTCTCCCATTCTCTAAAGGAAAGGTTATCTATTGTAAAAGGGACTAGGAGGTTTTGTGTCAATAACAATTTTGGTATTTGGTAATTCATTTTTTTCCTTTCTAAGTGGATCCTCTTCCATGTATTAAGTAAATAATGCAATATTGGTGAGCTTTTATATTGCATCAACTTTTCATCCCACTTATAAAGTATATGTTCCAGTACCTTCTCCCCTATTTTATCTAATTCTATCTTAGTCCAGTCTGGTTTTTCCCTTGTCTGAACTATATGCCTATAAACATTAATGGAATACATAACCAAATTAAAAGGAAGAGGGTACTAAATTTATTGAAGAAGGAAAAAAATAGATGTAGCATTTGCGCAGGAAACGCATCTAACTGAAGTGGAACATAACAAATTAAAGAGAGACTGGGTAGGACACGTAGCGGCAGTATCCTATAATTCAAAAGCTGGAGGTGGACCCATATTAGTTAATAAAAATGTACCAATCAAAATAGAGGAGGAAATAATAGATCCAGCAGGGAGGTATGTAATGATAAAGTGTCAGATATACTTAGAATTTTGGAATTTGCTCAATTTGCACCTAACGAGGAAGATCAAAGGTTTATGCAGGATATTTTTTTGCATTAAAATGAATGTTTTCCCAAGGATACAATACTTATTTCAATCATTGCCAATTCCCTTAACAGAGAAATTTTTTAATGAACTAAAGAGAATAATAAGGAAATTCTTGTGGAAAGGAGGGAAACCGAGGGTAGCGTTAGATAAATTAACAGAGAGGTATAACCAAGGTGGTTTGCAGTTACCAAACTTTAAAAATTATTATAGAGCCACTCAATTTTGGCCATTTTATACCTCTTTTCCACCTCCTCACCACCTCCATCCCCCTTTTTCATCTCTTAGTTTTCCCTTATTAAACTCAATGTATGACAACACATTTAAAACATAAAATACCCCAACAATTCCCACACCCAATAATACCTTAACCCCAAATTCCCCCCCCCCTCTGAGTTGCCCCTTATCCCTTGCGGGCAACCACAACTCCCCTTTCCATTTGGATTGCGATCTTGCTCGCAAGCATCAACTGATTTTGCAAGTTTATTGTCACCTGATTGTTTAGTAGAACCCCACTAAATAGCGTTCTCCAGTCCTTGGTGCAAATCATGCAAACAAACCTAATAGACGCATTCAAATGAACAATATATATGCAGTAGAAGTATTCATCTATACAAATAAATAGTTTCACGAATAGGAGAGTCTCGCGCGGTTTGTGTGAGCAGTCCCTTTGGTCGTTCACCATTCCCACTACCCATGGGACTTACGACTTCGGTTACAATAAAATCTTTGGCCTCTAGGAGCAAATCCTGATTGGACTAAGCATTCCTGCTTGAAACATTGGCCATTGTTTTACTCCCACTAATCCTGCTCGACCCACAGCAGATTGGTTTCTTTGCTCTTGCGTGTAGCATCTGCAGTCTCCCATGTGGCCACAAATTCAGGTGTTATCCAGTTCTCAAAGGTACATTCACACTCGTAGTTAAAGCCAATATTGAATCAGATGTAACCTTATTAGATGACTTGAGCATTTTACACCAAAACTTCCCTGCTGGTGAATGCTATTACTTGAGACCTTCCATCTGTTTCTCAGTTTAAACTGCAAATTTTTAAACACAGTACAGCAAAGTACCTTTTGTTAGTAATTGGCACTGATCCACGCATTCACTAATGCTTTGAAATGGATCACATTTGAAATTGGAGGATTTGCTTAGGTCAACCCCAGTTGATTTGTATGTGGCTCAGTTCATTCGTAATCCTTTTCAAGTGACCATTTAGCTGGCAAGTAGAATCTAATTTAATAAATCTAATTCAAGGTTGTATAACCAGAAAACAAAAATAATTGTGGAAATTGCATTGTGTAGTTGTAAATGTGTAGTTGGAGAGGTTGAATAATGCTCAGTGAAATCAATACTTTGGTTAAAAGAATACGAATCTAGCCAATACAAGGATTTATTCAACCTGCAAGTCTGTGCAGGCAACCTTTGATCTATTTCTCCAGTTGGCTGTCATCGTTTGACGCTTTTTATCCTCTAAGAAATAATTCAATCCAGTTGCACAATTTGGGCTAGATGAAGTTATTTATGGTTACAGAAATGTGAAGCAAATATATTGCTGAGGCTGTGCATTCTCAGTTGGAAGTACAATTGGGAGGAAGGGGATCAATAAGATTTTAGCATGGTTTGAGCGTGACCTCTTATTAGGTTAATCTTTTCTAGAAGCAAACTCCCTGACCCTTTCTTTTCAAAATCCACTCCTGCTCAGTCTTCATTAAGTCACAACTGACTTTAGTTTCTCATTTGCAAGCCATTATCCACACCTACATATTTGTAGACCGACAGTGTTAGGAGCCCTGGACAACACTGAAGCTCCACTTGATACCTAAAGTGAATTAATTGGTTGTGTATAGAGTGTACACAAATTGGCTATATGTATTCTGCATCACAGCAGCGGCCACATTTTAAAAGCAATACATTCACTATATATTCTTATAAAAGATATAATTACAAGGTTCATCTCATCACCTAATTATAGTTACTCAACCCAACCTCCTGATAATGGAATGTATCATGTTTGTACAATCCAATATTCACAAAATAGCAGTTTGGGCTTCCCTGTGGAAATAACCTAATGATGATATCAGATTGAGATGATGGGTATTTAATACAGAAAGAATTCCCATCTGAATTGGGTGACTCAGTGGTCTGGGATGTTTACTAGTTTAGAGGTTAAATACCAAGACAAATTGACTGGGGCAAACAGTGTTATAATTTCTATGTCCATTCGCTGTAATTCTATCTCTGTTCACCCTCTGAAGCCTGCATGTTGCATTGCACATGAACAATACCATTGCTCCTTTATTTAACCATTGACATTTACAAAACAGATAAACCATGAAACTTTACCCTGTGTGCCTTCTAATAAGAGTTCACTATGTTGGCAAGGCTGGAGAATGGCAATTATGCTGCATCCATTATAACTGCCTACTTGGCAGGACAAGAAGCTAACAATGAAGCTGTATGTTTCCCCTGGTTTTATCATCTTTTTCTACTGCTTCCACTGTTCTGACTTGTCCATTAGTTTTATAATGAACAAATTAAGCCATAAATGAAACCCCCACCCCCCCCCCAAAGTTCTGCAGATGTTGGAAATCTAAAATAAACAGGCAGGCAGCATCCGCAGAGAGTCAAGCAAACTTAATTTTTGAAGTTTACACCCTTCACCAGCACTGAAAAAATGCAAAAGAGCATTTTAAATTGCATAAAAGAGCAATGGAGAATGGCTGCAATAGAGCACGACTATCCCATCAACACAATGCTTTTGATGCTGGGTAAGGGAGATTAGCATAAAACAAGACGAAAAGCACGCTGGTACTGAGAGTTGCAGAGCACAAGCAGTTTCTAAAAATTTGAAACAAGATCGTGCATTCGTGATATTCCTACCAGGTCAAACAACGTCTGAGAGAGAAATACTGATTCATCTTCTGAGGTGGATGGTCTTGAATACATGGGGCCTCAAACTGCCAAACAGGGTGGTGACATGCAGGTAGGAATGCACCTGCTGCCCCTAGCTGGCAGTTCCAATGAAGTGACACTGAGAAAGGTATTGTTCATTTAACATCAAATTCCTAGAATTTCTGCAGCAAGTTTGAGCTTCAGAATGCACAGAAAAATATTCATTGAATCATATCACCTACTCTCTCTCACACACACACTTTTTTCCTTTTGCTCTTGGTGTTTCTGAGTACAATTTGAATGATCATTAATCCACGTTATTAAAATGCGCTTTGCCTGTCTATTCACCAGAATAAATAAAAATGCAGCAGTTTCATTGCTTAGGTTGGCCCTTTAACATCCACAGATTTATCCTAATCTATTGAAGCATACAACAAGGGATATTAGTCCGGGATTATAATGCAAATCATCCAGACAACAGGATTTTGCTCCAACAGTTGCATTCCAACTCTCATTATAATCCCACAGTTCTGATACTTTCAATACTGATGATACAATCTCAATAAATATTTTGCAGGGAACCTCTGCAGTCTTGTGTTATTCTTGCTTGTTATTAACACAAAGTGTTCAGCACTGTAAAGGGTACTGTAATCTCAGTAGGTTATTGAATTAAATTTGAAGTTTAACCAGTACAAAATCAAGAGCATCCCAGAGGGCTGCATCGTAGTACTGTTCACTTGTTGCAGAGAAATGGATAGGAGGCCAATCCCCCAGGACCATAAGAGGGGGCAGAGAGGATCACTGGTGCCCCCCTCCCCACCATCGACATGATCTATTGGGGACGTGGTCTGAAGAGGGCGCACAAAATCATAGAGGACCCCTTTCTACCCTGCACACAGCATCTTTCAGCTGCTCCTCTCGGGGAAGAGGTACAGGGGTATCAGAGCCAGCACCACCCGGCTTCTTCCCACAGGTAGTGGGAATGCTGAACGATCAAAGGAACTGCTCACACTAACCATCTGAGATTCTCATGTTCATGAGATAATATTTATTCATTCATACAGCTGGAATACTTATCTTGCGTATGTATTTTTTTTTGTCTGTATGTGTGTTATGTTTGGTTGTGTTTGTACACTCAGGTGACAATAAACTTCACTCGAAACCAAAACAGAACATTCTGATACTTAACAGAGAGACACAAGGAACCTGATGTTTAAATTACCTTCACAAAATTGCACTGAAAGCCGCTGGTCATGTATGTTTTTTTTTTAAAAAAGCTTGGTACCTAGAATATAGAAGTGATGCTTGTCTCTGTGATTCTTGATGCAGGATGATCCTAAAGTCCATTTATATTAGCATTTGTAAAGTTCAGATTCCAACAGTCTGACAGATCAGATACCAGCTCTCACTGCTCAACGAGTGCGAGAAATGAATCCCCTTCTCAATGCCAGACGTCAGCGCTGTTTATTGTGGTGTTATGATAAACGTGCTGGATTTAGCAGCGCAAAAGTGAGAAGTTGCGCTGTTGTCAGTTCCCTAGAACTGGAACTGAGGTTGATGCTTCCATCAGCTGGGTTGCCTAAAAGCAGTGGTCAAAGGACTGACCATTCGGGACAGATGTGAGGAGAAAGGTCTTCACCCAGAGGGAATGAGTCTTTGGATTTCTCTGCACAGGAGGACTGTGAAGGCTTGGCTGTTTGTGTTCATACCATGATCAACTGTTATACTGTGATTGGCTACTGCCGGCCTCCCAAGACTGATCCTACCCATGACCCCTTGCATGCTTCCCATTCATGCTGCCGTGATCAGTCGATGAGGTTGGTTGGTGCTCCAGTCTATAGTCAATAAAAGCCTATCAGTTTCACAACCTCAGTCTTTTGTGGGAATTGATGGTGCATCAATTTTATTGACTATAATTTTTCAAGAAAAATGGAGCAATCGGAGAGCCTTAACACAGACCCCCGATTGTCTGATGCCCTGAACATGTTCAAACTCTGGCTACACTGCTTTGAGGACTTCCTGATGGTGACTGTGTTGTTAACACAGATAAGGACAGACTGAAGCTCCTCTTCTCATGAGTCGGATCCCTCGTCTTCCCAATGATCGAGGCCAAATTGTATGTGGAAGCCATGGGTAGACTGAAGGTCCAGTATCGCAGAAGAGTGAATGAGATCTATGAATGGTACTCCTTGCCACCAGGAAGCAGCAACCAGCAGATCGAGCGCTAACTATCAATGAGCCCTCCAGGCTCTCTGTTGGGCATGACAACTGCCCAGAACACAGAGGACCTCATCAAGAATCCACTCTGGATACACAAGACAGTGACCCCTGGGAGCAGAAGGTACTCAACCTGCAAGGGGCAGTGGAATTAACAAGGACGCTGGAGGTGGCCCTCTAAAACTCAGATGACTACTTGGAATGGGGGGGGAGGGGGATCATCCCATGCCATGATCAACTGGTCACAGGCATCATTACATTCCTCTAGTGACCTGACCTCAGCCGCCATGGCTGGTGATCATCCCAGATTCCACTTCTGCAGGCAAGCACCCAAAGAAACGTTGCCCTGTGAAGGAGGTGGTATGCGCTAGATGTGGGAAAGAGGACATTACGCAGAAGTCTAACCCACCCGCAAAACCTAGCAGTGCTGCATGCAGACAGCCATCACCCCAGAGAGCACGATCAGCGCCATCTTTTCTGCAGACCAACGACGCCATGTGCAAGTTACGGGAGCCGCTATTTTGGACCACAAGGTCGGCACCCGCTGCAGCATGGGGGAATAGCGAAGGCAGCCACCTTAGGAACTCGGGCCCTCAATGGGCTCAGACAGTGAATCTATATACTAGCCTCCGTCACCCTGAACCAAGAGGGACCACATGAACTCGCCAGGTCCATGATGGACATCCAGGTAAACGGGCGCTTAATGAACTGTTTGTTTGATAGCGGTAGTATGGAAACCCTTTATTCACTCTGTTACCACTAAGTGCCTATCCCTCAAAGTGTGACCAGTCAACCACAAGATATCACTTACGTCCAAGTCCCATACTGCAGACGTCCACAGGTCCAGTAAGGTGACTTTGACCATTGAAGGCACAGTTTGCAAACACTTCAGGATCCTCATCATGTCACAGCTCTGGGGCCGAGATATTACAAGAGCATTATGTTAGGGTTCGATGTGCCTCACCCAGCCCCCCCCCTCACTATTTGCAATGAACAATTTCTAGACGGCCCTCTGCGCTCAACCTGCGGCCTCTTGACCCTCAAGGTCACCTCTCCACCGCTGTTCGCGAACCTCACCCCCAACTGCAACCCGGTGGCCACCAGAAGCAGGCAATACTGCGCTGTAAACAAAGCATTCATCAAGTCGGGCGATGGCATCATCCAGGCCAGAAATACCCCCTGAAGGGCCCAGGTGGTTGTAGTAAAGAATGGGGTAAAGAATAGAAAGGTCATAGATTATAGCCAGACCATCAACCGGTACACGCAGCTCCATGTGTACCCTCTCCCCACATATCCAATGTGGTTAATCAGATTGCGCAATATCAGGTATTCTCCACGATTGACCTAAAGTCGCCCTATTGCCAGCTCCCGACCCGCTCAGAGGACTGCCAGTATACCACATCCGAGGCGGATGGTCGTCTCTACCACTTCCCCTTCGGTGTCTTCATTTTCCAGTGGGAGAAACAAGTTAAAAGTGGTTGTGAAATGGATAGGCACTGGTTGGTTTACCCACCAAGAGCAAACAAGAAACTGTTTTGCTTGTTGGCTTTTTGTAAATTGGTCAGATGGTTGGAATGATCCAAAGACTGGTTGCGAGATTTTTGTTAAAAGTACACACACAAAATAGAAAAACATGAAAAAAAGTGTAAGTCACCAAAAAGCAGAGAAAGTTCTTTTCCTTACCAAATGTTGTTTGTTCAATGACAAAACTGTCTTTGCTGGCCTTGTAACGGCAGAGCAGAAAGAGATGGATAAAAATGGGATGATTCTAACCTACGTTATAGATGCGGTTCTCTATTTGGGAAAAGAGGGATGACATTCTGTGGTCATCACGTGGATCAAGGTTTAGGTTCCCCAAGTACAATGCAGGCAAGGTTTTTGGACCTTATTAAGCTGTTTGCCAAAAATGATACATTATTGAAACAATATTTATTACTGAGTGATCAAAATGCAACATATCTCAGCCCTGGCATACAAAATGATCTGATGCAGTCTTTATCAGTCCAGGTTCTAGCAAAGATAATAGCTGAAATCAAGGTGGCAAAATACTTAGCAATAATTGTTGACTCTACTATCGATAGCGGCAGAACTGATCAATTTTCTTCATCTTTGCGATGTGCGACAATAAACGGTGATGCAGTGGAACGATTCATAGAATTCAGTGAATTACCTGGAGCAAGGGCTGAAGATCTTGTCAAACATTCTTCTTCCAGCAATCAATACCTTAGAGGCGTCAATAACTATGTGTTACGATCAGTCTTACCATGGAGCAAGCACCATGTTGGGCGAACTAGCTGGTCTCCAAAACTGAGGGAAGTTGCTCGAAATGCACTCTTTGCACACTGCTGTGCACAGAATTTAAATTTGGTTCTAAATTGATGCAGTAAGCTCCAATATTCAAACCAAGTTGTTTTTTTGGAACTCTAGAAAGTGTCTAACAACGCAATCATATCAAATCTTTCACACTGACTCTAAAGATATTTTGTGATACTAGATGGGCATCCAGAAACTCAGCAGTAGAGGCCGCCTTGCAGAATTTACCAGCACTAGTAGGTTACTCTTGTGAGATTCTTTTTTTAATATAAAATGTACTCCAAAACAGCAAAGGGTATACTGGAAACACTCAGTACTCACAAATTTATAGTTGTTGTTATATTCTGGAGTAAAGTGCTAGATAAGACTTTCAATTTATCCATATGCTTATAGAAAAGTAGCCTAGGTCTGGTAACGGCTTCTCATTTGATTCAGCTTTTTGAAAAAGATATGAAAAGCCATGCAAAGTGAGTACCTAGCAGTAAGGCAAATTCAAGCGTCAAGAAACTGACCATCAACAATGTACTAAAATTCGAGATTGCCAATGACCATGTGCTCCATTTATCCCAACCTGTACACATTGTACCACGTTTTTCTGACCTTACCAAGAACTAGCAAAGGTGCTGAATGATCCATTAGCCAGCTCAAACCCAAAGTCCTGCCTTCGTTCCACAATAGTCTGGGTTAGCTTTGGTCTTCATTGAAAGACAGTTGGCTACTGAGGTGGATTATAATTAAGTAATAGATAACTTTGCTCGAATGAAACCGAGATGAAAGAGGCCACAGTAATTGCTTCATACATTTTTCATATGGCTTCCTCTTGTTTTCATTTTACATTTATAATGTAAAATAGTTAAATAACAGACGTTTTCATTATGTTTTTGATTTTTAAATACAAATAACAATCATGCACTTCCTTTAAAACTGATTCTTCCTTCTGTTCCTTACGTTCCTTTTGTTTTGATTTTAAATACAAAATAAAAATGTATAATGAATTTCAAATTATTTGGTCTGCGTCGTGGATGTGCGCACAGCTTTGAGGGATTGGTGGTAATGGCACCTTTTTTTTTAAGGAGCTCGCTCCCCCTAACATTAAAACCTGGCTACGGCTCTGGAACTACCCAAGATCCAAAGCGTTCCATCTCATCTGTGGAGCATGGATGTGGGCGTGGACGTGGCTGTCACAGGTACTGGGGGCGGACGTGGCTGTCACAGGTACTGGGGGCGGACGTGGCTGTCACAGGTACTGGGGGCGGACGTGGCTGTCACAGGTACTGGGGGAGGACGTGGCTGTCACAGGTACTGGGGGCGGACGTGGCTGTCACAGGTACTGGGGGCGGACGTGGCTGTCACAGGTACTGGGGGCGGACGTGGCTGTCACAGGTACTGGGGGCGGACGTGGCTGTCACAGGTACTGGGGGCGGACGTGGCTGTCACAGGTACTGGGGGCGGACGTGGCTGTCACAGGTACTGGGGGCGGACGTGGCTGTCACAGGTACTGGGGGCGGACGTGGCTGTCACAGGTACTGGGGGCGGACGTGGCTGTCACAGGTACTGGGGGCGGACGTGGCTGTCACAGGTACTGGGGGCGGACGTGGCTGTCACAGGTACTGGGGGCGGACGTGGCTGTCACAGGTACTGGGGGCGGACGTGGCTGTCACAGGTACTGGGGGCGGACGTGGCTGTCACAGGTACTGGGGGCGGACGTGGCTGTCACAGGTACTGGGGGCGGACGTGGCTGTCACAGGTACTGGGGGCGGACGTGGCTGTCACAGGTACTGGGGGCGGACGTGGCTGTCACAGGTACTGGGGGCGGACGTGGCTGTCACAGGTACTGGGGGCGGACGTGGCTGTCACAGGTACTGGGGGCGGACGTGGCTGTCACAGGTACTGGGGGCGGACGTGGCTGTCACAGGTACTGGGGGGCGGACGTGGCTGTCACAGGTACTGGGGGGCGGACGTGGCTGTCACAGGTACTGGGGGCGGACGTGGCTGTCACAGGTACTGGGGGCGGACGTGGCTGTCACAGGTACTGGGGGCGGACGTGGCTGTCACAGGTACTGGGGGCGGACGTGGCTGTCACAGGTACTGGGGGCGGACGTGGCTGTCACAGGTACTGGGGGCGGACGTGGCTGTCACAGGTACTGGGGGCGGACGTGGCTGTCACAGGTACTGGGGGCGGACGTGGCTGTCACAGGTACTGGGGGCGGACGTGGCTGTCACAGGTACTGGGGGCGGACGTGGCTGTCACAGGTACTGGGGGCGGACGTGGCTGTCACAGGTACTGGGGGCGGACGTGGCTGTCACAGGTACTGGGGCGGACGTGGCTGTCACAGGTACTGGGGGCGGACGTGGCTGTCACAGGTACTGGGGGCGCACTCATCTTCATTGATGATGCAACTGCTGCTGGCAGTAGCGAAATGAATTCTGAGGTGCCTAGAAATATCTTATGTACTCAAGTTCGTGCAAATGCCTCCAAACTTGTGGGACGATGCTTCATCCTACAGCAAGACAATGATCCCAACATACAACCAAAGCAACAAGGAGTTTTCAAAGCTAAACACTGGAAAATTGCCAAGGCATTTACCCATTCTAAATCCAATTGAGCATACCTTCCATATACTGAAGATAAAACTTAAGGGGACAAAGCAGGAGCTGAAGACAGCGGCAGTAGAGGCTTGGCAAAGCACGAGTGAAACACAAAAGTTTGCAGATGCTGTGACTGTAGTAAAAACCCACCAAAATGCTGGAGGAACCCGGCCGGTCTTTTCAGCATCTGTAGGAGACAAAGATACGTTGCCAAAGTTTCAGATCTGAGCCCTTCTTCTAGGAATAGGGGAAGAATAAGCAAAACAACAGGAAATCTCAGATCAGAGACAGTGCTGCCTGGGGAAAGTGATACAAGGGGAGAGGTGGGATGAAATGGGAGGACCAAAGAAACTCTATCCAAGATCCACTGAACCCAGACTAACACTTAGCGCAGTACTGAGAGAATACAGTGATATGACTGAGTCCGAGAACTCATCTGCGAAGGATCCCATAAACATACTTTGATCGTGTCTGTGGCTATGTTTACAATTTTAAAATAGTGACCAGACTTCAAAAGTATTTCATAGCACTTTATTCAGAATAAATATAAAGGAAAATATATAACATCTTCACATTCTGAGTGTCATATTTGTATGTATATTTTGTTATTGCACATTGTAGTGTTTGACCATTTATTTTATTACAATAGCACCATTGCGACTAATGTGCCCCCTCTGGGGTTACTCCGTGTTCAGTTGTGTGAGGGGTTTCTCCACTAGTCTTAGCCACTCAATGCCCGGTAGAAGAAGGATCCCAAACCAAGGTCCTTCCTGACAAAGCCCCACTCTGCAAATACTTTCCTCACACAGGATATGTAACAAGGTAATATCCAACTGGCTGGGTCATTGTGTGGCCACAGGCCAAATCTATCCTTCGCAACATCTGGGAGGGGAGTGCAGAGTGGCTCTTGGCGCTGTTGCCCTTTGGTTTCCACACACAACCTGGTGCAGCCACAAATGAAGCCTCAGGACAGGGGCCACATGACAAAGCCCCACTCTGCAAATACTTTCCTCACACAGGATATGTAACAAGGTAATATCCAACTGGCTGGGTCATTGTGTGGCCACAGGCCAAATCTATCCTTTGCAACATCTGGGAGGGGAGTGCAGAGTGGCTCTTGGCACTGTTGCCCTTTGGTTTCCACACACAACCTGGTGCAGCCACAAATGAAGCCTCAGGACAGGGGCCACATTGAGTACACTCTTGGCCCCATTGTTTGGTGTCGTATATGGTGGCCCTTCAGACCCATTCCATTTTGGATCACCAGAAAACAGCTCTGGACAGAGGCACAGAGAATGGGCTGAACCTGTACATTAGCTGGGACTGGAACAGGACAAGCTGACAAGCTTGTGGAAACCCCCATGTGGAAGGTACATTGTAAGTGCTTGATTCAGCCTGGTCAAAGCCCTTGTGGTTCATGAAAGAGGAGAGGACTGGCTGTCTAATGTTTCACTTGGAATAAGAGAAACAAAAAGGCACTCTGTGGTGACTTAAAAGAAAGAGGTCATCATCTGGAAAACCTGAAGGGGGCAAGTTTCATCAGCAAGACACTCTCTGAAAACCAACAAGAACCTTCCTGAGCAGTAACCATTTACCTTTCAAGCACCAAAGCCTGGTGAAGTTTATAAATGTTAAATTCTGTCCACAGTGAACTTGGAGGAGTGAAAAGTGAGATTGGTCTGTGAACCAAAGAACTTTTCTGAACTTACACACACATTACATACACGTCCACTTAGAATTAGAAGGGGGTTAAGTTAGTTTTAATAAGTTAGTGATAAAGTTTGATTCTATTTTCATGTTTAAAGATAATTAAAAGCAACTTTTGTTCAAGTAACCATTTGTCTTGGTGAATATCTATTGCTGCTGCGTTTTGGGACCTCTAGGTTCGTAACACTTCAAAACATACAGGAGAGGGGCTGTAGGTCAATTGGGCGGCACGGGCTCATAGGCCGAAGGGCCAATTACCATCCTGTAAGTCTAAAAAAAATCAAGATGAAAGAATATATTCCCCTGGTAGTTTCAAAGAGGAGAAAACCCTCCTCTAAAAAAAATGCATTATCACATGGTTACTGGTCTGAAATTTTTGTGTCCGATTGACTGCCAAGTTTCCTACAAGGCACACAAAAGCATTTAATTAACTATAAAGCATTCTGGCGCTGTGTTTAATAATGTCCTATACTATAAAAGTGACCAAACTTGAAAAATAATTGATTAGATGCAAGCTCCTTCGGGTCGTCCCGTAAAGCGCTACACCTTTTATGTTTGCTACAAGTTAGTGATAAAGTTTGATTCTATTTACACGTTTACATGCTGCTTTCAGGTGCTCAGACGCGGGTCATGCGGCGGCAGACGCGGCTGGGGGAGTGCGGCTGGGACGTTCAGGTGGCCGCGGAGAAGACGCCTTTCTGTCACCTGAACGTGCCGGGCTGAAGGAGAGCCGCGCCCGAGCGAACGCCGGCTCCTGTGGACTGCGGCCGTAGTCCCACTGCTGCTTTCAGGTGCGACGGCGGGGGATTCTCGGAGCCGGAGAATTAGGAGGAGGGTTAGACAAGTGCGGCTCCTGGCCGGGTTCACCGCTTTCAGGTGGCCACCCGACAGCCGCGTTGGGGTAGAAGAGGCGGCTTGACATTCGGGGTATTTTGGCCACCTGAAAGTGCCTAATTTCCTTGCATGTAACACGGGTTTAACGCGGCTCCTCAAGCACTTCCTGCAAATGTAACCTCGTGTGCAAATTCACGCAGTTCGAACTTTAAATGGCAGAATGTTAACCTTTGATTTGCACCCTCTCGATCCTATCACAACGTTGGGGTAACAAATGACCTGTTTTTTTTAAGAAAAAGACCATCTGGCTGAGTTCCTCCAAGGCTGAACTCGGGCTGCAGAAGAAGCCGCGCCAGGACGAAATATCACGGTGTATCCAATTCCCCACAAGATCCGTCCACAGAGCGACAATGAGGGTGGCGAAAGCCAACGGGACCGCAAGAAAGTTCTGCAGCCGCCCGGGTCGAGTTTCCCCAGCGCAGGAATGAACTGTTCGGCAAGAAAGCAACCAAAAGTGGCCTTTTCAGAAACATTCGAGTAAGGGGCTTACCGTTTTGATGCAATTACCCTTGCAGACGCGGTTCAACGTGAAGATCCATTCGGGATTTCGCTGTCCGCCCAGACCTAATCCACGCCCCAGCGACCCCAATCAATTTAGAATTCGCGGCTATAAATCAGATGCAGGGAGAGTGGAGATTCAAGCACTGCTACATTTGCAATTGTAACGCAGTGCACGAATAGGGGAGGGAGGGAGGGGGGAATTGGAGCGTTGAGTGGGCACGCTTTTAAAACGATCACATGCCTCCAGGCATCCGAAGCCATGCCTACAGCATGACACAGCCCGCACTTAAATGGCATTAAGTTCCAGCCGAATGCTTCGGCCGTCTGTGGGGTGGCGGCATCGCACAACACCAGCCCAGGCCACATCATCCACTTGGTTCTCCATCCTTTGCCATCCAGAAGAGCCAGGAGCAAATAGGAGACCCCCCCCCCCCTCCCCTCCTCAACTGCTCCACTGCCTGGTCTCCTCGACCCCCCGCAGACTGGGAGATCGCTTTGTTGAGCCCTGCCCTCCGCAATTTAAGGGCATCTCCCAGTGGCCACCCATTTCAATTCCCCATCCCATTCCCTTGCCGACATGTCTGCCCATGGTCAGACTTAGACCAGCCGCAAATTGGAGGAACCACACCTCATCTGCTGTCTGGGCATTAACATTGGCCTCCTGTTTCTGCTTAATCTCCTGTCTCTTTTTCTTTGGTTTTCTCTCTCTCTCCTTTTCCCTCTGTCTCCTGTCACAAAGCCAAAATCAATTCTCACCTTTCCTCTGGTATCCAATTAACTCCTTCTGTTGGTCTGATCTGCTCCCCTCCCTTCTCTCTCCAGCCTTTATTCAGTTATCTTCCTGTTTTTTGCTTAAACCTTGAAGAAGGTCTCCAGCCTGAACCATCAGTATTCTATCTTTATCCCCAATGGACACATTGAGACTGGCTGAGTTCCTCCAGCACTTGTTTTGTGTTTTTCTTGAATTCTAGGGGGCAGTGAGGTCACAAAACAACCAGGGATACGTGAGAGAGCATCAGACAGTGATGGGTTGAATGGCTCCTAACCTCTCTCTACACTGAAATGTGTCTCCGGTGAGGCAGAAATGAAGACTGCCAGGCTCAGTGAGTGACATTGATGAGCAGTATCTTGTATGCAAGTAAATCATCCAAAAATATTTATATCGATTTATTTTAAATTATATCTTTATGTGTCTAGCATGTGGTTATTACAGTGTGTGTGTGTGTGTGTGTGTGTGTGTGTGTGTGTGTGTGTGTGTGTGTGTGTGTGTGTGTGTGTGTGTGTGTGTGTGTGCGCGCGCGCGCACTATGGTCTGGAGAAATGCTACATCATCAAAGTCGTATACGGACAGTCAGATTAAAGTAAATGAACTTGAATGAAGCTTCCTCATCTCCGTCAAAGGCAAGATGATTGGGTCCTGCTGATATTTCACCCTTTTAATACCTTTCTGGATAGCAACTGGAAGACAGTTACCTGCAATGAAACCGTGAAAATCGTGCATTTGGCAGTGCATGATGCTTTGGATAGGTCGCCATCTATGCCCATGGTGCTGTCTCCCTGTCATCTTAGGGAATCTGGATTAATGGGCAGGTGGGAAATTGGCACATTCCAGGCTGCAGGATTATGTGCTGAGGGATGCAGCGAGGCTCAGTGCGGTTAATGCAAGAGTCCTGTGGGGAAGGATCATGATCTAGGATCCCTCTGCTTTTGGACATTGAGGGGCTGAGATTGGTAGGGAAACCCCTTAATCAACTGAAGAGGAAGCAACTCTTGTACCAGTGCTAATATAAATGGTTAAATCTATAAGGTACCATGACAGAATGTACAAATGAATATAACACTATTTGTGCATATAGAAATATGATACCATGAATGTGTAAATATTTTTTTTTAAATATATATATAAAAATATATATATACACACACAATATATATATGTTATTGAGAATAAGGTCTAGTTTGAAATTATAAAAAGAAAACAAATTTATATAGCATGATTTCTGAACATCAACTTCCATTTACTTTGTACCAATAATGTTGCAAAATATTCCAAGGCTTTTCAATAATGGGTTTTAAAATAACATACAAATTAGGAGCAGAGTTGGCTATTCAATCCTTCAAATCTGCTCCACCATTTCATAAGATCTTGGCTAACCTGCTTTTAACCTCAACTTCACATTATCACCTATCTGTGGTAAGCTTCTCACCCCCATGCTTTCCAAATATCTATTTGTGTTTGCATTAATGATATTCAAAGACTGTTTTACAGTTCTCTGAGGAAGAGAGAAACCTCACAACCCTCAGAGCTAAAATTTTGCCTCATTTTTAAAGCAAAAGTCCGTGCCACGCTTCCAGGAGAATGATGACTAGAAATATACACAATATTCCAGGCATGGTCTCACCAACATCTCGTAGCATCTTGATATCCAAACTCTTATAGGCAATGGCTCCATCCAATGAAGGTGTGCATGCCATGTGTCTTTTTCAATATCTGCGTGGCCACTTTCAGGGAACTGTATACTTGTAGCCCTAAGTCTCTCTGTTCAACAACATTCCCATGACTGTTGTGGTTTAACTTCCAAAATGTATCACTTCACACTTGTCAGATGTAAATTCCATCTGCTATTTCCTTGCCCTCTTTCCCAGTTGCTTCTGGAACCTTGGGCAACCTTCTTTACTGTCCACCACACCACCAATTTTGGTATCCCCAACAAACTTACTAAACATGCCAAATACATTCTAATCCAAATAATAAAAGATAGATGACGAACAACAGGGAAACTCAGCACCAATCTCTCTCAAACACCATCAGTCATGGGTCTGGAAAACAACTCTTCACTACCCCCATCAGATTCCTTCCACCAACCTGATATTTATCCTGTTGCCTAAACTCAACTTGAATTCCATGTGATCTACCCTCTGCACCAGGCTATCATTCAGGACATTATCAATGCATTGCTCAAGTAGGTTCATTTAGATACCATCTGCCACCCTGCCTTATCAATCCTCTTGCTCACCTTTGCAAATCTTAATCAAATTTATGGGACAATTTCCCATACACAAGCCCAATCAGACTATGCCTTTTTCAAATACAGATGGATCTTATCTTTCAGAATCCCCTCCAGTATCTACCTCCACTTACTGGCCTGTAGTTCCCTCCTGCAGCCCTTCTTAAAGAAAGGCACAACATTAACAAAACCTCCAGTTTTTCAGGCAGGTACAAAAATCTCTGCCAGGGTCCCAGCAATTTCTTCCTTTTCTTTCCACACCTTCCTAAAATACACTTGGTTAATAATCCTTAGGGATTTGTCCACTTTTATGTAATATAAGACAATGAACACTTCTTTTTGTAATATTGATATATTTCAGGGCATCATTGTTCCCTTCCCGGGGTTCCTCAACTTCAAATTCAAGTTTATCATTACATGTATCAAGATGCAGTGATAGAGGTTGTTTTGTGAGCAGCCCAGCAAGACTTCTCATATATAGTATGGTATAGTACAAAAGGGCAGAGATAAAGAGAGAAAAGGCAACATCATTTTACTATTTTGGGGTTTGTTCAGTAGTCTGAAAACAGCAAGGAAAAAAAAACACCCTTGAATCTAGTAGTATGTGATCTCCTACTCATGAATTTTTCTCATGACAGGAGGATGAGGGTGTGGCCAGGGTGAGGTGAGTTGTTTAAGGTGTTGGTTTCTAAGGCAATGGGAGTTATAGATGGTGTTAATGAAGAGTAGAGGGATATGTGTGATCACTGGATTCTCCCTCCCCTTCCATCAACATGATTTAACGGGACCATTGATCTGAAGAGGGTGCACAAAATCATTGAGGACCCCTTCCACCCTGCACACAGCATCTTTCAGCTGCTCCTGTAGGGGAAGAGATACAGGAGGATCAGAGCCAGAACCACCAGGCTGAGGAACAGCTTCTTCTTATGGGCAGTGAGACTGCTGAATGACCAAAGGTACTGCTCACTCTAACCATCCCAGACTCTCATTTGTGCAAATCAATAGCTATCAATGTATTTGTATAGCTAAATACTTGTCCTGTATGCTTGTCTGTATGTTTATGTCTGGTCGTGTGTCTGCATGTTTTGTACTGAGGACCAGAGAATGCTATTTTATTGGGTTGAACTTGTACAATCAGATGACAATGAATTTGACTTGATGGTCTGAGCCAAATTCACGATGCTCTGGAACTACTCGCAGTCTTGGGTAGAGTAGTTCCTGCACAATGCAGTGATGCCTCCTGATAAGATGGTGTGCCGAAAGAATGTTGTTAATAAATACAGGTGACATGCCAAACCTCCTTAGGCTTCCAAAGAAGTAAAGGTTGATGGCCATTGCATCTAGGTCGTCACTGGTGCTGTTTACCCTTTGGAACTTGGATCGTAGAGAATGGTAATAAGACTGTCATCAAAATATAGATGGAAATTGATGTGCTTTCCAATACTGAGAGCACCATGTGGATGAGTAGGAAGGAATGAAGGCGATGAAGACTTTACAGTTGGATAGATGAGAATGAATCCAGTTGTGTGGGCAAAAGAAGAGGAACACTGGCGAACATTTCAATGCCAGTGAAATCCATTAGGAGCACAAACACTTGTAGAAGGTGAAACCGTACACTAGCCCTTGATTGATAATATCTAGAAGTAAGCTGATATCTCGGGAGGCAAAACCATTACATTGTAACAAGGTACTGTTTCTCTAATCACCACATTTGATAGTTTGTAAAATGAAAAATTCAAACCTTAATTCAAATCAATTCTTGCTAATAATTTGCCACCATTGGAATAAAAACGGAATCTATTCATTTAGTTCATTCTTTTCATCATGAAGAACCTATGAGAGCCAATATTAACATAAACATCAAAAGCGCATGAAAGCTAATGCCTCAGATGTACTTATTACTACACAGAGTCGGTGTCAGAAGCGATCTAATTCAGGGGCATTAGGGTAACTGTGGTGGGTGGGGGCACAAACTGCCATTCAAGAACTCATTCAATACCTGCTATGGACCTCCTCCATCTGCCGTGCCATCACACTCTCCCCCCCACCCCCTGGTGTTTCAGACAAACACGCGTGCTTATAGCACGTGGAGACTAAACCACGTGATTCATTTTCGTGACCACCTCCTCTGATGGTATCAACCGGTGCGGTCTGCAACCCCCTAGTGACACGAGTGCCACCGATAGGCGGGTGGGTTGGGGGTGGGGGGGGAAGCTCATAACTCATTTGGGGGCCATGGCCTGCAAATGCTCCCCTATGACACAGAGCCTGTTACTACAGAGTAATAAATGCAATCATGAATGAAAATAAATGAAGATGGTCTTTTGTACATAGTGATATTTAAGAAACCCCTCTCTGGTTTCAGAGCCACTTTGTAGTTTTATTTTAGGAGCACGAACCACAGAGCTACATTCACAGCAGACATGTGCTGCAGGAAGATTTACTACCATGCATCTGTCAGTAGCCCTGAGCACGGCGTAGTGCTACCTTGGATCACAACCTCCCCTTATTTAGTCAATGAATCTGTTAGCAGACCTTCACACATTAAAATGACCTTGGAACTAATCATTCCATAAATTTTGGAACAATCGGCAACTATTCTCCACCTTTGGATTCTCATCAGTTTTTTTTTGCTGCAATATCTTATTGTGAAATGAATAAAGAATCTACCCTATCATTCCCAGTGGAATATTGAGAGATTGCATCATCTTAGGAGGTGGTGGTTTTCTAATGAGACTTTAAACATTTTTCCATCTGCTCTTGGGTGAGAATAAAAATAAAACCCCTTGAAATGCTTTTTCAAAGAGGAGCAGAAATATATACCCCCCCCCCCGCCCCAGGAAGCCCCAGTCCAATATTTATCTCTCAACCAATATCACTGAAAAGAACAGATGGAAAGGAGGCAGCAGATCCAATATGGGAGAGGTCAGTAAACAAGGCACCACGCGGAGCTGAAAATTGCATGGTTTTCTGAACGACTGGTCGGTTCAAGTTTTTTCTCAAAAACAACCGCAGATTCCTGAATAAAACCCACTTGAAATGGAGCAACTTGGCAGTATTTTGGAACATAAAAAATTGTTTTACTTTCATTGAAAATTTTTTTAGACCTACAGCACGGTAACGTGCCCTTTCACCCCTTGATGCCTAATTATACCCATTTGACCCCTGGTACATTTTGAAGGGTGAAAGGAAACCCACACAGACACGGGGAGAAGGTAATGAACTCCTTAAGGACAGTGTTGGATCTGTACCCAGGTCCCGGTCGCTAGCGCTGCAACAGCTTTGAGCTAATCGGCTCGTTGACCGTGCCGCCCTGATTTTTTTTTGGTGTGTAGGTTGGTACAGATTTAAAACATAATGATATGTAATCCACCACCTGGGGGTAATCAAAATTAAATCACTAGAAATGAACCAAAAGATTTTTATTTTTGAATAAAATCCATACTTTCATTAGACACAGCAGCCGGTCATTAAATATTTGTTAATATTTAAAAGTTTTTAATCACGTGTTTGTGGCTGGAGAAGCTTAATTTTTAAGAAACTCTTTAAAAGGATCACAAAACCGCGGTTGGTGGAAACCTGCCACAGTGATGAATTTTTTCTGACTGCGTGTGGTTATGTCAGTGGCACGGGACAAGAGTGTAACAGTTCTTAACCCCACACAAAAGACCAAAGTTTGCGAACGGGTAAGAATTTTTTTTTAAAACTCAGAATAGCATAGGATCAGTGTGGATGTCAATGGGATTCATTGGGCCCAAGGGGTTGTTACTATGCGGCGGCTCTCAAATTGATCAGTTCTAGATTTAATACCCACTTGAAATGTCATGCTTATTTAGTCTGCTTAATGAAAGGTTTGATAAGGAAATATCACTCCCAAGACCATTTAATCACCATGCTATGCCAATCAACAGGATGTGATACAGAAATCGACAGCTGCGTTTCCTTCATTACAACATTGATATCACCTCCAAGCACTTTGAATGTAAATCTGCCTTGATTAACGTGTAATTGTTAAAGGCAGTGTCCCAGGACAACTGCTCCTTTTGCATCTCTGTGGAAAGTGGAAACCTCCCAATATCTTACCATGCACTCATTCTCCACCGGGAGGGGCACAGATAGCACAGTGCAATACTGTAACAGCATCAATGATTGGCATCAGGGTTTAAATCCGATGCTGTCTGTAAGGAGTTTGCATGTTCTTCCCGTGTCTGCGTGGGTTTCCTCCGGGTGCTCTGGTTTCCTCCAAAACATACTAAGGTTGTAGGTCATTTGGGTTTAATTGGGCAGTACGGGCTCGTGGGCTGAAAAGGCCTGTTATCGTGCTGCAGGTGTAAAATTTTTTTAAATGGATATACAGCCATACCTTGACTTACACCCCATCGAGTAGCGTCCGATCACAGATCGAGGTATGTTGTCCAGTAAGTTGAAGAGCCTAGGAGAGAGTCAGTGGCCAGGGCATTGGGAGCTCTGGGGTTCGGATGGCTGAGGTGAGCATCTGCAGTCGCGCAGTTAGGGCATCAGGACTTCCAGAGGTTGGACGGTCGGGGCATCGGGAGCTTGGATGGGCAGGCGGCAAGGAGCTAGGAGAGACTCCGTGGCCAGTACATTGGGACATCGAGGATTTATGGTCAGAGTGCTGCGATCTTGGATGGGTGGGCAGTCGGGAGCTCTGGTGAGCGGGCAGCTGGGGTGAGAATCTGCGGTCAGGTGTCAGGAGCTTGGATGAGTACATTTCACCTATAATGATTGACATACGCCCAAAACAATTTGTGCCCCCACTTCTAGAATGTAACCTGGACGCAAGTCAATGCATGGCTGTATTTTAAAATAAATGTATACAAATATTTTTGGATGCTTTACTCAGTTACAGGATACTGTTCATCAATCTCACAGCCTGCAGGAAGAAGCTATTTCCGTGGCAAGTGGCAGCAATGGTTAGCGTAGCGCTCGTCACCCAGGTACAAATCCAGCACTCCCTGTGTCTACATGGGCTTTCCTCGGGTGCTACAGTTTCCTCCCACCCTTCAAAACGTATCGGGACTGTAGGTTAATTGGCTATAATTGGGCTGCATGAGCTTGTGGATGAAAGGACCTGTATGCCTAAATTTTTTTGAATTAAATTTAAATTTCCAGCCAAGCATCCCGATTTTGAAGCTCCTGCACCTCCTTCCTGATGGTGGTCGTCAAAGATACTGTGTGCTAGCTGAAAAGGGACCTCAACGACTCCTTGAGCCCTATTTAAGAAATGCTCCCAGTGAATGTCACAATCCCATCCCTTAACAGAACAGAGCAAATGTTTCAGGAAAATGACACGAATGGGGTGCAACCGTGGCAGTAACGTTGGGAGGGGGATTAATCTAACTAGCTACTATCAAGCATTCTTGAAGGTCTGTCTGGAAACAGTTGGTGCAATGTACCCACTTGGCAATGATTTTACTTAGCTCTTTGGACTCGGGCCATTTTTAACCTTTCATAATAAAGGTTTCATAATAAGGGCAGGACAGTTATCAAAATGGTTAGCATAACGCTGTTACAGCACCAACGATGGAGACCAGGGTTCGAATCCCACGCTGTCTGTAAAGAGTTTGTACGTTCTCCCCCTGCCTGCATGGGTTTTTTTTTCTGGGGGCTTTAGTTTCCTCCCACCATTCAATTGTAGGTCAATTGGGTGCAATTAGGTGGCATGGGCTGGTGGGCTGAAAGGGCCTGTTATGACTAAATTTAAAATTTACATATAATACATACTCCAGACTGGGTCCATGGGTCAACACCAGTACCAACACCAGTACCAACACCAGTACCAACACCAGTACCAACACCAGTACCAACACCAGTACCAACACCAGTACCAACACCAGTACCAACACCAGTACCAACACCAGTACCAACACCAGTACCAACACCAGTACCAACACCAGTACCAACACCAGTACCAACACCAGTACCAACACCAGTACCAACACCAGTACCAACCAGCTGATGGTTGGGTATAAAACCATTCCCAGAAAATGGGGACATGGAGTATATGCGCTTGTTGGTAGACCCTGAAAACAGGGACATAGAGTGAAGTCCAGATTTCACAATGACAAGAAGTGTTGGGGGAGGTTGCCCATTCTACTAAAATATTATTTTCCCAGGTGTGTCGTAACAACTGGTCAGCATACCAATCTTCCAAACATCAAGTGTTCCCCAAAAACAGAATTGTAGAGACCCAAATATAATTATAAATTGTTTATTTTATTTGAAAATGAGAAATAAACTGGTGAATAAGATAAAAACTGAACTGGATCTAAAATCCATGCCATCATTTCTGGGATTAGTACATTTATATAGCAACTTCCAGAATCTCTGGTTCTCTACAGCTGTTGAAGTTCCTCTTGAGGTGTAGCCGCTGTGATGGTAAAGAAAAGCAGCAGCAAGAAATCTCTCGTCAACAGCAATATGATAGTGACCAGGCAATCTGTTTCATTGAACTTAATTGAGAGGTTAATATTGGTCAACGTTTAATACCTCAGTAGAACGATGGCAACTCCCAGTGTGTTGTGTTTTTTCAGTGCTACATCATTGGGCGAACCTGGATGTTAGTGTTCAAATCTCTGGAGAAGGACAAATTCAGAATCCAACCTGTCTCGATTTACTGGCAGACCACGCTACTATTTGTAAATGTAACCACCCTTATTAGACTGAACAGTTTAATTCATTTGACAACTCCAAAATAGAAACAGATTAGAGGGAACTTCAGATCATGCCATTCACACAATTATGTCCTGTTAGCCATGATTAGGCTTTCCTTCTGGTTTTGCACTAGGCAGTTCAATACCTTCAATTTTCATTTTTCCTTTTATCATATCCAATTAACATTTTTTGGCTGTTGGTCTGGACTCCTTCCCCCTGTTCGTCTTCAGTTTTTATTAAGGGGTCAGGCCTGAAATGTCATTAACTCCAATAGACACTGCCAGACCGGCTGAGTTCCTCCAGCATTTCTGTGCATTTTTAAAAAGTTTGATTTTATTAACTATTCTGAGCTAAAGTCATGTGCCAAACAACTCTGGTAAATCTTCATTTTCTATGGATTATATTGCACCAACATGAAAAAAAGATTTCAACAGAGATAGTATCATCCCCATCTTGTGGAACTTCAGGGAGCAGTGAACCTCCTGTTGTTGGATCCCACAGAAGCCAATTCCTGTGGTTCTGTCCTGTTCCACAGACTGTGCTAGTGAATAGATAAAGGATAAATCAGCAAGAGGATGGTATGAAGAATGCCACAGAATCTTTACAATTTCTTACATGCCGCAGATGCTGGAAATCTGAAATAAAATTAGCATTCTGGAACTCCTCGGGAGCCCAGGCAGCATCAAGAGTGAGAGAGAGAGAGAGAGAGAGAGAGAGAAAACTGAATGGTTCATCAGAAAAGAGCCAGGTAAGGTTGAGGAAAGGCTCTCTCCACAGGTACTGTCTGACCAACCATGGAGTCACAAGAGTTCTACAGCACAGAAACAGGACTTTTGGCCCACCAATTCCCTGCTGACCTAGTTTAGGAAAAATTTGTGATCTAAATTTTATTGAGTCATTTATCAATTTTCTTCATAATGCATTTTGTTTTCCACGCTGTTTTTCTCTTTAGCTTACAGATGTTGTATATCTGAAATAAAACAAAAAAAATACTGAACTGCATGTTCTGTTTTTATTGCGTTTTCGGTTTTCAGTTTCCTATTAATCTTATTGAAAAGAAATCCTTTGAATCAAATGCCCAATCAAAGCTTTTGGATTCCTCCAAGTGAATATATTTTGTCCAATTATAATTTCATAATGGTAAGGATTCTTAACAGTGTGGAAGAGCAGAGGAACCTTGGGATCCAAATCCACAGATCTCTCAAGGTTGCCTGTAGCTTGATGGGGTAATTAAAAAGGCTTATGGTATGCCGGGCTTCATTAGGCAGGGGATTGAGTTCAGAGGTTATGTTGAAGCTCTATAAAACTTTGGTTAGACCAGACTTGGAATATTGTATTCAGTTCAGGTTGCCTCATTGCAGGAAGGATGTAGATGCTTTGGAGAAGGTCCAGAGGATGATGCCTGGATTGTGAGGCAAGAGCCAGGACTTTTCTCTTTGCAGCTAAGAAGGATGAGAGATGACTTACTAGAGGTCTGCAAGATTATGAGAGGCAGAAATAGGGTGGGCAGCAAGCACCCTTTTTCTCCTGGGCAAGAGTTGCAAACATCAGAGGACATTTGTACAAGGTGAAGGGAGGAAAGTTCAGGGGAAATGCCAGGGCTAAGTTGTTTTTTTTTACACTCAGAGAATATTGGGTGCTTGGAATGCATTGCCTGCGGTGGTGGTGGTGGAGGCTGGTACAACAGGGGGATTTAAAAGACTCCGAGGCATGCACATTAATACAATAAAAAATAGAGGGTTGTGGGAGTGAGGTTGAGAAGGTTGAGTAGATTTTTTCATTGGTCGGCAGAACATTGTGGGCTGAAGGGTCTGTACTGTGCTGTAATGTTCTAAGTTCTGTAGTAATTATTATTAGCTTCCTGCACCACACCAGCTCTCCAATTTGATGAAGTAAATGAAAGTGGAATGATTTAAATAATTTAGATATTGTTTTCTAGATTTATCTCGCCCACATCTAATGCAGGCCTTGGAATAAGCCATTGACAGGAAGTAGGAGTGAATCAAAAGGACTGAGGACATTCATTTCTACCAGGGTGACAACAGATGCCCATCTCCTCTGTGATCCAGTTAAAAAAATTAGAAAATAATTATTTCTTTCATTTATATTTATAATTACAATTCAAACTGTCCATTCAATGTAAGAGTGCTGAGTACACTTTTAATTTAGATATACAGCACGGTAACAGGCCATTTCAGCCCATGAGTAATGATTTTTGCGCAGACTTTGCGGGATTTTACTATTATGAAGTGTCTCCAATGTCCCAGCATCGATCGTTCACACAGGAACGAACAAAACTGCAAATCTCCATTTCTGTCTGAGATTTTAGACAGCATACTGGCATTGCAGTATGTAAAGAGGCGGGACGTGCATTGCCACTGCGTCAACATCAACTGCGATGTATAACATGCGTGGATCATATAGACCCACTGTGTAGATGTCCACTGTGTCATATAGCATATGTGGGGCGTACAGCGTCGACGTGTCATCTTCATCAACCATCGTATTCATTAGTCAGTTGGTCCTGGAGTGCCTGCAGTGCACTTTACACTGCACGCGTTCCAGGAAAATGACAAGGGGTCTAGGAGGGAAAAAGTCAGAATGGGAATGGCACCCCCATTCCAGTTCCGAGCTTTTTACACAGCATGTAATCTGGGAAAATGGGAATAATTTCCCAGAATGCAATGGCTGTGTTTTACACAAGTGAGTGAGTCCTCAGTCCTCTGTGCTCGTTGCTATGTAAGAAGTATCACTTCTACAGACCTACTTGATCTGGTGGCAGGCAGACGGAAATTTCAAGCTGGCAGAGACCAAGCTTTGGCAAGATGTACAAGTAGTGTCTACGAATGTTTACTCATGTTCTCGATAGGAGAAAGGGTCCCAACCTGAAACATTGATTCAGACACTGTAAGGTAAAACATCATGAGATGGGAATGTGTAAGGAGTTACCCTGTACAGGGCTGTAACAAGATGTGAATGCATCCTTGTACTTACAAGATAAGAGAGACATTGATGGATTGAGAGGCAGGAAGCTAGCAGGGAAAGGATAGCAACAGTTTTAGTCATTGGACAAGTAATGATATGATGATGTTCTAAGCATGTATCCAAGGGTATAAAAAAATCACCATTTTGCTGATAACGGCAGAATGCATTCTCCGACTAACATGGTTAGTTGCAAGTGTTACAATCCGGTAATAAAGAACAAAGAACCCTGATTTCGACTCAGCCTGGTGTTTGTCTCACTCATTCATGAACAAAGCAGACCTAACAACACCTACCTGCTTTTTCCTTGTACCTGCTTAGTGAACTCATCTGCTGCATCCAGTGGCCCCTTGGAGAGACTGGGAGATCGCTTCTTTGAGCACCCTGACTCTGTCCACCACAGTAGCCTGGATCTCCCCACTGGCCACACGTGTCTTTCTAAGGTCCCATGCATTGCTAGACTGAGACCACCCTTAAATTGGAGAACTGACACCTTGTATACCATCTGGGCATCCTCCAATCGGATGGCATTAACATAGACTTCGCTTTCCTTTAGACAACCCCCTCCCCCCAATCTTTCCCCATGTCTCCCATCTTTGAGCTCTGTCTCTCTATCTTTTTACGCTGGCTCAAGAAAAAGGCAATTTCCCCTTTTTATGGTGACGACTTATAAGGCAGATCCTGTGATCCCCGATGCACAGCTGAGGCAGGAGCCGGCTTCCAGAGCTGAAGGAGGTGTGGCGAGTGATGCAGTAGCGCCACCCACCACCATATGTGCCGAAAAGGGAAAGCGGCTTATGGCAAGCACTGAAATTGCACCCCGTACCCCTGTTAAAACTTACTTCCAGGAGTGCAGTGCTGCCTGAGTTCACTGAAGCACCACCCCGGCACCTCACCAGGCCGCTCTGGCATCTCATCGAGCCACGTCTCAATGTGGGAGCATTGTCTACTCTGTCAATGCCTGTGCCAGGGAAATGCAAAGTGGTTCCACCTGCATGGAGGATTATGGGTAATTAAGATGGCCATTTATCCCTCATTAAAACAAAAAGAAGTTCTCATTATAAAAAAAATCTTCTGGCAGAAGCTACAGACGGTTCCCCGGCGCCAGCCAAGTCAGGGAGGTGCAGGAGGGGAGATGGGAGCAAATAAGGAAACATGGAGGTTGTTTTCATGGGTGGGGGGGAAACGAGAGGAGACCATGTACAGTTGCTCTTGTGCAAGCCCCCCTGCTCCCTGGTGGTAGAGAGCCCTGCATCACCACTCCACCCCCTCACCCCTGTTAAAACATGGGATGCAGTGCTGCCAGAGTTCACTGGAGTGCCACTCCAGCACCTCACCGGGCCATTCCGACATCTCATCGGGCTGCTTTGGGACCGCTCCAGCACCTTGCGACGCGACTAACACTGGAACTAAGGCCAAACTCCATGGTGGGACACACATACAATGGCCCTTGGCTCTTCCATAATCAGCAGCACATTGGGGCTGCGGGACCGAGCCATCCCCAGCACCAATCACCATGGGAACCCTGGGTGACAGTGTCATCGCGACATCATCAGCCCTCCCCTTTGTAACTGCTTCCAGTGGCATTCATTTTATGGAGGAGGTGGAGTGACCACTCCACTTCTGAGTGGACCCTCGATTTGGATCAGAATTCACCCGCTGAATCCGCCCTCAGAACTTTTATGAAAGTAAGTGAAATGATGTAAAGAAGGAGAATATCAACCTTTACATTCACTTTTATTTCACTATAAAAAGGCCTCTCTCTCTCTCTCTCTCCTTTTCCCTCTGTCTCCTTTCACAGAGCCAAAATCAATTCTCCCCTCTTCTCTTATCATCCAATTAACACCTTTTGTTTGTTGGTCTGGATTCCTCTGCCTCCCACTCGTTCCTTTTTCCCCCCAACATTTAGGACTTTTTATAATGGTTTTTAAAAAAGTGAATGTAAAGGCAATGGAGCCCTCAGGCTGCAGGTGCTCACTCTGCCCAGCTCCCTCATGCCGCCCGCTCCCTCATGCTGTCAGGGACTGTCAGGCGGCAGGGCGACGGGGCTGGCGGGCAGCTGCAGAGCGGCCACTGCTGTGCTACACATCCCACCCCTTTTGCCCTTAGAAGCTGGCACACTGCTCCAGGCTACGTAAAAGGACTGCGTGATCTGCCTTTTCCATCCTCTGCATAAAAGGTACATTTTCCTTTTTTAAAAAAAATCTTGAGCAGATGATAACTCAACTTTTGTACATTAAAAAAATCCTTTTGAAAACTGACACCTTATACCTGGAGGAAGGGCTCAGGCCCGAAACATCGGTAATAAATCTTTACCTCCTATCTACGGTGTGAGACCAACTGAGTTCCTCCAGCATCTCTGTATGTTTACTCATTTCAAAGAGTTTAAATGCTCTTTGGATAATTTCCACCTTCAGATGATGCACGACATTACTAGAGAGGAGTTGCAGGAGTTGGGGGGGGGGGGGGGTCGAGAAAGACCGACTCCAGACATAGATTTTAAAAGAGGTTCATTATTGAGAAAGAGGAACAATTGCTGAAGGAACTCAGCAGGTAAGACAGCATCCATGGGTAGAAATAGTCGCTCAGCATTTCGAGTCAGAACTCTTCATAAAGGGGTTTGACTTGAAACATTGACTGGCCACTTCTACCCATGCACGCAGAATTCCTCCAACAATTCTTCACCTGCTCAAGATTCCCGCACCTGCAGTGCTTCTTCGTTATTGAGGCAGTTTGGATTCCCCCCCCCCCCCCCCCACCACCCTCCACCGGAAGGAAACCTGCAAGAAATTGCAGATGCTAGAATCTGTAGCAAAAAACAATCTGCTGAAGGAACTCAACAGGTCTAGCAGTATCAGTTCAAAGAGAAAGAATGGTTGACATTTCCGGCCGGAACTCTTCATCAAGGTTTCCACATTACTGCTCCTATTGTCACCAAGATTGAGTGTTGGATCTTCCAGATCCACAAGCCTTGGCGGGAAATTTACGATGTGTCCCTCGAGGTAGATAATCCATATGGAGGGGCCACTAAAGTTATAATTGTATGACCAAGTTGCAGTGGCAGTTTACGTGTTGTGACTGGTCTTAGGTTCACTGGAGGGAGAGAGAGAAAGACAAAAAGGTAAAGAAGGAAGGGAAAACAAAGGTGTTGTTTCTAAATGGTAATTCAGATGGAGACGCTCAGATTGCCGGAAAAGGGTTAGACAGAATTATCACTGTCCCTCCTACCAATGATAACCACTGGATGGCAGTCATGTGCTTTGTTCACCAGTTATGACCTTCTAAAATGAGGTGATGGGAGAGCTTATTGATATATATCAGAGTACAACATAAAAATGGACCAAAATTCTTACTTTCATATGCAAGAACCTCAATGACAATAGTATAAATC
Source organism: Narcine bancroftii (assembly GCF_036971445.1). NCBI lineage: Eukaryota > Metazoa > Chordata > Chondrichthyes > Torpediniformes > Narcinidae > Narcine > Narcine bancroftii. The sequence continues at coordinate 19,566,139 of NC_091478.1, forward strand.
AATTTACTAGAATGTGCCATGAGACAGAAATAGAAAGAGAGAAAATTATTGCAAAAAAAAAAATAAATTGTATTTCAGTAGTGCAGACAGACCTTTAGTGATCCTGGAGTAGTTTATGATAACGGTAGTACGGGAGGCTTCAAGAGCCTGATGGCTCTTGGGGAAAACAAATATCCTTGAAGTGGGGGACTTGAGGCCAGAAGGAAGAATGAGAAGAGGGCAAGGCCAGGGTGATGGAAATCCTTTGTGATGTTCTGGTGTTAACAGCATGGGAAGCAGATGTCTAGCAGGTTGGTACAGGATCTTTGCTTAGTGGTGATTGAGCAAAAGTCTCATACACTTGTGAATAAGTAGATGGTAGCTTGAAGCTCAGCCTCCTTGTGCACACAAATATATCATCTGTGTTCTGCAGGTTAACTGATGCATCATCTGTGTACTGCAAGTTAACTAATGCAGCATTTGTGTTCTGCTAGTTAACTAAGATATAATCCATGCACTGCAGGTTAACTTACACATTACCCATGTACTGCAAGTTAACTAACGAGTCATTCATGTCTTTGGCTTGGCATCGCGGACGAAGATTTATGGAGGGGGTAAAAGTCCACGTCAGCTGCAGGCTCGTTTGTGGCTGACAAGTCCGATGCGGGACAGGCAGACACGGTTGCAGCGGTTGCAAGGGAAAATTGGTTGGTTGGGGTTGGGTGTTGGGTTTTTCCTCCTTTGTCTTTTGTCAGTGAGGTGGGCTCTGTGGTCTTCTTTAAAGGAGGTTGCTGCCCGCCGAACTGTGAGGCGCCAAGATGCACGGTTTGAGGCGTTATCAGCCCACTGGCGGTGGTCAATGTGGCAGGCACCAAGAGATTTCTTTAGGCAGTCCTTGTACCTTTTCTTTGGTGCACCTCTGTCACGGTGGCCAGTGGAGAGCTCGCCATATAACACGATCTTGGGAAGGCGATGGTCCTCCATTCTGGAGACGTGACCCACCCAGCACAGCTGGATCTTCTGCAGCGTGGACTCGATGCTGTCGACCTCTGCCATCTCGAGTACTTCGACGTTAGGGATGAAAGCGCTCCAATGGATGTTGAGGATGGAGCGGAGACAACGCTGGTGGAAGCGTTCTAGGAGCCGTAGGTGATGCCGGTAGAGGACCCATGATTCGGAGCCGAACAGGAGTGTGGGTATGACAACGGCTCTGTATACGCTTATCTTTGTGAGGTTTTTCAGTTGGTTGTTTTTCCAGACTCTTTTGTGTAGTCTTCCAAAGGCGCTATTTGCCTTGGCGAGTCTGTTGTCTATCTCATTGTCGATCCTTGCATCTGATGAAATGGTGCAGCCGAGATAGGTAAACTGGTTGACCGTTTTGAGTTTTGTTTGCCCGATGGAGATGTGGGGGGGCTGGTAGTCATGGTGGGGAGCTGGCTGACGAGTCATTCATGTACTGCAGGTTAATTAGCACACCATCTGTGCCCTGAAGGTTAACTAACATATACATGTACTGCAGGTTAACTAACATTTCATTTGTGGACTGCAGGATAACTAATGTATGTATCAAGGTAGTGGACACAGCCCAGGTCATCACAGGCAGAACCCTCCCCACCAATGAAAACATGTACAAGGAACATCTCCATCAGCATTCATCAAGGATCCACATTACCTTGCACACACTCTGTTCTCGCTGCTACCATCAGCAAAGAGGTGTAGGTGCCAACAAGACTCATACCACCAGGTTCAGGAACACCTTCTACCCCTCCACCATCAGACTCCTCAACGACAAACTCAATCAGGGACTCATTTAAGGACTCTTACTTGTGCACGTTATTGATTTTTTTCTCTTCATTGCACAGTTTAGTTACATTTATTTATTTACATTTGTACATTGAGTAGTTTTTTTTTGCACTTCCAATAGGTGGTAATTCTGCCTTGCCCACAGGAAAAAGAATCTCGAAGCTGTATGTGATGTCATGTTTGTACTTTGACAATATATCTGATTTGTGGACTGCAGCGAAACTACCGAGGTTCCATCACACTAGGTTGGAGGAACAACACCTCGTCTTCCAACGGGACTCCCTCCAACCAGATGTCATTAATATTGACTTCTCTGGCTTTCATTCATTACAACCACCACCACTCCCCCCTCCCCCTTCTTTCCCGGTCTCCTTCCCCATCTCTGTCTCTCTCCCTTTTCCCTGTTTCTTTTCGCACAGACATAAGCAATTCTCAGCTCTTCCCTTATTATATCCAATTAACATCTTCTGTTGGTCTGGAGACTATTATTGGGCATTCGTTATATTGATTTCTGGATCTACCGTTCTGATAAATTTGAATGCGCTTATTGGGTAGATTTGGAATTGAATTCTGTGCAGAGGTATTCAGTAGCCTCTTTATTGTGAGCAACTCTTCCTTTTACACTTTCTAAGATTAGTAAATGTACCTTCAACCCAATACTTAAACACACATTACCGATTTGTTTCAATTTCAGAAGTTGTATTTTACCCAGCACCATTTCTCTTAGTTACTTTTTTCAACCATCTATAATTGATCAAGCCTTCTCTTTTTGGAAAGAGAAAGGAATCATTTTTTTTTCCCCAGATTTGTTTAGAGATGGTGGTTGAATGTCTTTTGAACAATTATCTAATAACCATATAACCATGTACGGAGCGGAAACAGGCCACGTTGGCCTTTCGAGTCCGCACCGGTTCACTGATTTTGTGCGCCCTCTTCAGACATTGGTCCCGGTAGATCTTCATTCAATAACGATAGTAAGTCACTTTTTCTTTTAGATACTTCCAAATTAGACATTTTATGAATACTGTCCAACTTTCCAACATCATACCAATTGGATTTAGGTGATACTTTTTTTTCCATTTAAACACTTCTCATAAGGGTTTAATAGGTAACATTTATAATAAGTTATTAAGATTCCAATAAAATTCTAATGTCAAAATTAAAATGGGCTGGGAAGAGGAACTTCAGTTACAATTTCCAGAGGAATCATGGGAGGAGATTTTTGGATTGGTTAATACCTCATCAATATGTGCTCATCATTCTTTGATCCAGTTTAAAGTGGTCCATCAAGCTCATATGATGAAAGACAAATTGGCTTGTATCTTTTCCCCATTTGTGATAGATATAAATCAGACTCGTATGTTTTGGTCATGCTCTATTACATAGATATTTTAAAGACTTTGTCAGCTATACTGGATATCAGTTTGTAACCTAACCCATTGACCGCTCTTTTTGGAATTATAGTTCCAGAACTGGGACGAGTTCCCACTTCCACATATCAGGATGTAGCCTTTTCTACATTGTTGAGCTATCTTATTTAAATGGAAAGATTCTAATCCACCTACTTTGATTCAGTGGTTCTCTCAAATTATGCCATGTTTAAGTTTAGAGAAAGTTAAGAGTCGTACCACTACACCAACTATGCCAACCCACTCTGAGAACAGCGTGCGACAATTTCAGCTGCGTAGATGAACTGGCCAACAATGCTGGAGTAGGCCAATTGGCCCATTGAGCCTGCACCGCCATTTTTCAGATCATGGCTGATCATTCACTATCAGTACCCATTCCCAGCCTTATCCCCATAACCCTCAACTCCCCTGCTCCCAGAGTCTGCATGAGTTTCCTCTGGCTGCTCTGGTTTCCTCCCACCCTTCAAAAACATACAGGGGTTGGAAGTTAATTAGTGTGTTTGGGCAGCACGGGTTTTTAGTCCAGAAGGGCCTGTTACTGGGCTGTATGTTGAAATTTAAAATTTAATTTAAAACTTCCAGCAAACTTCGAGCAAAGGTTTGTCATTCTGCTATGTATGTGTTCACAGAACTTGCACTCCAAGAACCCATATATTTAATGTGCTCCCCAATTTTTAAAAAAATGATTTAAAATAGTTCCAATACAATTTTTTTAATTTTTAAATAAAAAAAAATTTAGGCATGCAGCATGGTAACAGGCCATTTCGGCCCACGAGTCTAGGCTGCCCAATTCTCCGGAGCCCCTGGAGAAAACTCACGCAGACATGAGGAGAACATACAAAATCTCTACAGACAGTGTGGGACTCGAACCCCAGCCTGGTCCTGATCGCTGGAGCTGTAAAGGCGTTGTGTTGTCCACTGTGCCAACCCTTTCTCAGACCAAAATACCTACCTTGCTAATTTAAGCAAAAATTTGGAGTGATGATCCCAAATTTTATTTCTTTATCATTGGTAAATACAGCAAATACGGTTATTGAGAATTGTTGATGTTCGGATTTTTATGACTTAAGACATAAAATACAGCTCCTATTTAAAATAACTGAATTTTCATCACACAATCAGTCTGCATCATCTCCTGCAGATGGCACTGTCTACTATATAAATATTCATCCCAAAAAGTGCGGACATTAGCAAGCAGTTTTACTGCTCTTTTATTAAAAAGCTTTTCAACTCCGCTTGCTTAATGTGTGGAACTAAGCCATACAAGGCAAAATTCTCAATTTCCGAAGGGTCATATATTAGTTTCTGCAGGAAGACCATCAACATCGGTGATGGACTTGGTTGCCATTTAAATTACAACACCTGTGTGTAAAAACATTAATTTTCTATCCAGCCATGTCATGATCAGAGTGTTTAGAAGCTGACAGCCATGTTTAAATAATGCTTAGTCACATTTAAATGAATAGCAGATCAACTGAGGGGCTGAATGGTCTATCTGTGGTCCTTGCGTAGTTTGAGCATTTAAATTCCCAGAATGATTTCTAATAGCCCATAATCATCAGAAATGTTTAAATCAATATAAAGGCATTTTGACAGACATTAGAAGATGTGATTATGCTAAAGGAAAGTCCAAGAATTATACAGGGTAGTCATGCTAAACAAAGTATTTTTATCATAGATTTAACTGCACGACAAATCAGTTGGTCTAGCCCTATCGGAGATAATTATTTTACTCCTACAACATGTTCTGTTACCTAAATAAAAATCTATGTTTTAATCAGCTACATTCTAATTCCTGACTGAGGTTCTTTGTCCAGAAGCATTAACTCTGTCTCCCTTTCCACAGATGTAGCCTGACTTGCTATCTGGCTCCAAAATTTTCTGCTTTTATTTCTGATTTTGAGAATCTGCAAGGTTGTTTTTATATATATCTATGGATTCATTAACTCCTTTTATTTTGCCTCATTTAAATTCAGGACATGGTTCCTTACTCTTTGGGACTTTGTCTGGAACTTCTTTGCAAATTGCATGAGGTTCCCATCAAAACAGAGCAAATAACCCTCCCTTATATTCCACTGAGAATAGGTTCACTTGACAGGGGCCATAGAAAAACTTTGACAATCAGTTCACTCACACACATCCTCCCCTACCAATAGGTTTTAATGGTGCTCACAGCTGATAAACAAGGTGTGGAAGACTGCAACTCTGAAAAACGAACTCAGGAAGTGCCAAAACAATTCTATTAAAACAGTATAAAATATAAAAATCAAATTATTTCAATTAATGAGGTCTACAAGATTATGAGAGGTGGACCCAGCCTCTTTTTCTTCGAGTGATAGTAGCAAATACCAGAGGACATCTGTACAAATGGAGGAGAAGAAAGTTTAGGGGAGATGTCTTTTTTTTCCCCCCCCCCCACACGCAGAGAGTGGTGAGTGCCTGGAATGCATTGCCAGGGGTGGTGGTGGAGGTTGGTACAATAGGGACATTTAAAACACTCTTTGACAGGCACAAGGAAGCTAAAATAAAAAAAATTATATATATATATATATATATATATATATAGGGTTATGGGTGTTTAGGTAAGAAAGGTTTAGTTTGTTGGGTAGGTTGATTTTGGTCAGCATAATATCATGGGCCTAAGGGCCTGTATGATGGTGTAATGTTCCACATTCAATACATTTAAAACAATTTTTATATCCTTAGTTCAATTAATTAAAATGTAAATTCTCTGAAACTAACTTTATTCCCTTGCAACTATTCCAATGAATGTAGTCATTGAACTTGTGTCGTGCTTAATCTAGATCAGGTTCCGTTGACGAATTTTCCAGCCCAACTGCTGGACTGATCCCTGATGAGGAGTCCATCAGGGGAGCACCGCCAGGAAAATGCCAGCAAGCATCTGCCAGGAAGTTCAAGACTTGTTCTCGTACACTTGTGCATGTACTTGTTCACGTAGCTGCTTGCAGGTTGGAGAGTAAAATGCTGATAGTCTTCTAAGTTTAAACAAACGAGAGGAAATCTCTTTGTGACTTACAGGGTCCCAACATTACATTAGCTGGGAAATGCAAACCTCCAGGTTCAAGGACAATTTCTCTTCAGCTGCTGTCAGGCTTTTATATGGACCTCTCATTGGTAAAAGATGATGCCCTTGCACTTTTATCTCCACCCTGCATTTTTGTTTTACTATTGCACTGGGTTGACTTGCCTGGATTTCCCTCAAGACAAAGCTTTTCACTGTCTTGTGGTACATGAGATAGTAAAAATCAAAATGCTGAAAGAAAGGAGGACATTTCCCCAAACTTGAACCATGGTCATGGTCCAAGGACAAAGGGCGATGGCCTCAGAATAAAGGAAGGGCCAAATAGGACTTGAGTTGGAAGAATTCATGGAGAGTGCGGTGAACCTTTGGAATTCTTGATGCTGAAGGGTTCTGTTAGTTCAGACATCATTGAAGACAAGAATTGATGAGCCTGCATATTAAGAACATAAGAAATAGGAGCAGGAGTAGGCCATTTGGCCCATCAAGCCTACTCAGCCATTCAATGAGAACCTGGCTGATTTGAAGATAGGCTCATCTCCACATCCCTTCCTTTTTCCCCATATTCCTCAATTCCTTTACTATGTAAACATTTATCCAACGTTGTCTTAAACATATTTACTGAGGTAGCCCAGGTCATCACAGGCTAAACCCTTTCCAGCAGTGAGAAAACCTACATGGGATGTTGCCATCGGAGAGCAGCAGTAATCATCAAGGATCCACACCACATGCACTGTTCTTGGTGCTGCCATCAAGAGGTACAGATGTCAAAAGACTTGTACCTTCAGGTTCAGGAATAGTCATTACCCCTCAACCATCGGATTCCTGACTCATTCAGAGACTCATTTAAGGACCCGTATTTTGTTCATTTTTTTTTTAAACTGAATATTTAGATTTGTGAATTTGCACAGTTTGTTTATATTTCTTTCCTTTGTTTACATTTCTTTTTTTCTGGAGTACTGTTTATAGTTATTGGTAAATTAGAAGTTCTGCCTCGCCTGCAGGAAAAATAATCTCAAGGTTGTATATGATGTCATGTATACTTTCTGACAAAAAATTTGAAACTTTGACCTTGACTCTTCCTTTAAAATATGCTATTTCTCCCTCACTTTTTAACTCAATGCAAATGCATATCTATTGTCTACAAAATTATAGGCCATGCAGGTGTTAATATATAGCACTGAAAGAAGGCAGTGTTAAGTCCCAAAACTGGGCCTGTTCCCCATCCTTTCCTGTTTCCATAAAAGTCCAAACCATTGAGCTTTTAAAAATATTTTAAAGGGGCATAAAGCTTGAGATTATTATTGAATGCTATTAGCTGTGAATGCAAATACACACATTAGGTGAATGTCTCTCCACTGATTAATCTCCATTAATCTTCCTGCAAATTTCCAGCCCATAATATCATCACCAGGAGGAACTTGCCAATGGTAGCAAATTGCAGACATGCAACACGAGTACATTTTATGTAACCAGTAATCCAGGATTAGATATCTGCATGAGAATTCAAATATGTTTCTATGTAAAAAGAAAGCTACACGAAGCAGAGACACAGTAGATGGAAGCATGGAGAAATCTGAATATCCTCCAGTAACACTGAATGGGAGGGGCTTGTCTTGGTGGCGGGGGCGGCATAATACTGGCAAGTGAGACTAAAGTATTGGTTAACATGGACAAGCTGAACCTGTGCTGAAGGCTCTTTAGATCTACATAAACTTTGAATCTGTCTATAAAATTTATATGGGAAGCTGACATGTCCTGATTAGAAGGTCTAAATTGAGTGTCTCCTGACTTTGCCTCGTGCCAGTATATATAACAACTAGCAAAAGGGTAGAAGCTAGGTACAGATTTAGAGCACAGATCCCTGTGACAACAAGTAAATAAGCTGCTCTCCCAATCATGCCTTTCACACTTAACACTGTGCTAACTCTGTGCTATGCAGTACATACACCAGCATCATCTGTAATTTCTTAAATGGTAGACAAACATTTGTTTTGGATTAAGTAGATAGGGAAGAAATAAAATATTTTAAAGGGGCAGTCGATTTTATTTTGGATGTGCAAGGTACTGACTGATATTCTCCATCTTTAAAAGTACACACATTCTCTGGACCCAGCAGCATTCCTTCCAACTGGAACCCACACTGGAATCAGCTCATCTTCATGTTTAAAATTTAAAATGGAAATTTCTGGAAATCCTCAACAGGTCAGGCTGCATCTGTGGGAAGAGAGTTGATATTTCAGGCCATAGACCCTGGGTGTGGGCTGAGAAGGAGATAAAAAAAAACATTTATCAAGGTGCAGAAAAGAGAGGGGGAGAGTCGTCTCTGATGGGGTCAAATTGGGCTGACCATGGGGATATCAAGTTCAAGTTTATTATCATTCGATTGTATAAGTACAACCCAATGAAACAGCATTCTCCTGTGCAAATACACACAGACACACAACCAGGCATAACAATACAAATGCAGGACAAGTCTTCATAAATACCAATAAATAAATATTCTTTAGTAAATATGAAAGTCTCAGATGGTTAGTGTGAGCAGTTCCTTTGTTCGTTCAGCATTCTCACTGCCTGCAGGAGAAGCCGTTTCTCAGCCTGGTGGTGCTGGCTCTGATATCTTTCCCGACAGAAGTACAGCCATGTGCTGCATAACGTCCGTTCAGGCAACATCCAGCCTCGTATCCATCCATGGTCCCATAAGGTCACAGTAGAATTCAGAAATCCCAATCAGAGAATGGGATGTGGCGGACATAATGAACGCAACAGCTTCCCGCATGCAACATGTGTTTCTCATGTATCTTTATACAAAGTGATAGGACTGCCAGGCATACATATATAGTTTGGGGGGGGGGGGGGGTGTGACCCCAGTGATCCTCCCTGCCACTCTTACGTCGAGTGGATTGATCCAGTTCTCTACAGCACCTGATGTGAGAATGAAGGGGAGTAAGAGGGTGAGAATGTAGACAAGAACATAAACAAAAGTAGGAGTTGCAAAACGCAGGGCAGGACACATGCCAGCCAGTTTGGCTGGGTATATCCTCCATTCCCAGAAAAAGGAAAATAAGACAAACAAGCTGAGCCAATATTACAGATACACTGAAACATACCAAGAAACCAAGTTATATGAAGTCACTGGCATCACTAGAGAGGGTATGGACCACACCAGGTGACACCTTCAGAGGGGGTTACCCCAAAATGACTGTCAATAAAATTTTTGTGCAGTGTTTCAGCAGAAATGTTTTTTTTTTAAATAAAAATATCCCTGTAGTTATAAAAACAAAACCATTTTTCGTAAGCCCAGTGTACATGTATCAATATAGCTAGAAGACTAAAATTCAATGCTAATTTACTTTTTGGACCTTTTAATGTACTCCGGTCAGACCTATCATTATTACCCAATTACAATGATGCTTCGAATCACGTGGTTTCATCTGCATGTGCTACAAGCATGCGCTGTTGTTTTCATTGCTGCTGATGTTTTTATAGTCCCTGCTTTTGTCAAATTTTCTGGTGTTTTAGCCACAATATTGTGGTAATTAGTATTGGTTGTCTTACCGAATTTTCACTTTAACTATATGAAACTATGTAAATACCATATATTTTGGCATATAGGTCGACCGGCAGATAAGTTGGGTCCCCATTTTCAGCCTCATTTTAAGTCGACCCCCCAAAATCGCGATGACTGGCTGAGGGTAATTGTTACCATGGAGGCTCCAGCATAATTGACAAAAGTAAGTTAAAAGTAACAGAAATGGCCAAGAAATCCAGAAACTGCGCTGTTGCAAGAAAATTTGATGTATATGAGAAGTTGGTAAGAGATTGGAGAGAGAAAGAAAGACTTCAAGAAAAATACCAAAAAGACAATGATCGATGAGAAGAGGAATCACTCATTGGCCAGAGTTGTAAAATCACGTTGCAGAGTGGGTACGTGAACAGAGGCAAGATTGCTACATGGTCACCTGAAATAAAATAAGAAGATTTACACTGAAGTGGGCAAAGTTGCACTCAGACCTCAGTAAAGATTTTGAGGCTACACCAGGCTGGTGCAACCATTTCATGAACAGGAAAAATCTGGTATTATGACAAAAAAATTAAAAATTGCTCAGAAACTACCAAAAGATCTTGATCACAAAGTTTGTGAAACCAGTTAGCATTGGCAAATATTGAAAACATGGAGAAACCCCCCTGAATTTCGACATGATAGGCAATAGAACAGTGGAATGGAAAAGTGTTAAATCTGTGTAAACCAGAAATACAGGGCAAGAAAGGACCAAGTTTATAGTGGTGTTATTGTGTATGACCGATGAAACAAAATTAAGATGCATGGTGAATTACCACAATTCAGAAATGTGGTAATTTAAATTAATTTAAGCAGATGGATGCAAAACTGGATTCTTTTCAAAAGTGGTGATAGTACAGGAAAATATAAGACTCCATTGTATATATTTACATATAGTAGTAGTGATTGGCTGCGAGCCGTAGCCACGCCGACTGGCAGGTCATAAAGGGCTGCTCCTCACCAGACCCAGGTCAGTCTGGACTGGTCGATCTCGATTGATTACGCTCCAGTCTTTTGCTAATAAATGATTCTTTGAGTCATTTGAAGCACTACAAAAAGAAAATCTCAGAAGAAGGTGATAAGCATAATCAAGATCATGAAGAACTCAGAAATGCTTTGGATGGAAGAATGAATGAAAAAATAACCCAGAAGATTATTAATTTAGAAAACAGAAGCAGAATAAATAAATTACGAATATTGGGCTTGGAAGAGTCAACTGAGGATGGCAAGACGACTATATTTTTTTTGCAAGTTTTCTGGCTGAATTGTTTGGATATGTAGTTCTGCCGACTCTCCCTTCAATTGATCATGCACATAGATTGCTAGCTCCTAAACCAGCTCTCTGTCAGAGACCTCTTTCAGTTATATGCTTTCATGAATTTCAAACTGAGGAGTTTTTACCATGTGTAGCTCATTGCAGAGGAAGAATTGATTACAAAGGTCAGAAGATTGGTGTCGTTGAGGACTACTCATCCAAGGTTATGAGTGAATGTGTTAAAAGCAAAAAGATCATGTTGGAATGATACAATCAAGGTTTATTCTTGGAAGAATATCTGCCATCTACATTTCCTCCTTCAAAGTAACTGTTTCCCTAATTCTATGTAGCCAATTCTTCTTGATTGTTTTTTAACGTTTAATTAATAGATAAAGTTTACATGAGTTAGTGCTTTAGTGTTTATACATTTTGCTTAGAGTTTGCTTTTGCTATTTATATAATTTAGCTTATAAAAATGTTAAGCTTTTTTATTCTGAATTAACTATTTGAATTAATAAATCATTTAGCTTATAAAATGTTGAGCTCTTTGATACTGAAATAACTATTTAATTTAATATTTTAATAGTTGTTTTTTTTATTTCAAGTTTTTTTCTCTTGTTAACTGGCAATGTGTGCTGTTTTATTATGGAAACATAGTAGCTATTTCAGCTTCTGTTCTTGGCATTAACTGCACTAGCTTTGTTTTGTCTCATTTGGAATACATTAAAGGTTTCATTATCATATTAGAGTTTTGCCAGCAGAAAATTTTTGGGGGATGGATAATTTTTTTAGCTGCACGCAGTCTGTCTTTTGGTCGAGTTTTTGGCTTTGGGTGGAAGGAGGCCGGGGTGTTAATATTTCTTTTGAAGTTATTTTGGTTTGGTATAATCACACCTGTTTTTAGCTACTTCCCTTTCGGTGCTCGTTTAGTATGTTTGATATGTTGCCTTTTTGTTAGCTTCTTATTCTTTAAAGAGTTAAAATGGATCAAGAAATTCAGTTACTTAGTTTTAACATCAAAGGTTTGAATAATCCTGTAAACAAAATAAGATTTTTGCTTTTGCAAAAAAAAGTCCCAATTATATTTTTGCAAGAAACACACACATATATATAATATATACATAATAGTGATAACATGAGTCTTTTTAGAAGATGGAATAGATTGCATTTTCACTCATCATTTCAGGCCAAATCCAAAGGGGTATCAATTTTTATAGATCATATAATTCCCTTTGTTTAACATAAAGTTCTCAGACACAAATGGTCACTTTGTTACTATGACAGGGAAATTTTATAATAAATTAGTGGTGTTTGCTCATGTTGATGCCCCAAATGTAGATGACCTGGATTATTTTTAAATGCTTTTTTCACTCTTGCCTGATTTGAGTCTTAATTCATTAGTGATGGGAGTAGGCTTTAACTGTTGGTTCGACCCGGTTTTAGATCATTCGCCTTCTAAGCCAGCCACTTTGAATAAATTGGCTTTATTCATTCCATCTTTTTTTTATTAAAATGTGGTATTATTGATGCCTGACATTTTTTTTATCCAGAAGACCCGGAAATGTTCATTTTTTTCCTTCCGTTCATCATACATATTCACGGATTGACTATTTTTAATTGATCTTCAAATGATCCCATTAATTCAATCTTGTGAATACAAAAATATTGTCATTATAGCCTTTTTAGAACTATTCAATCTCTAACATTTAAGGGATTTTGTTGTGAATAAGAAAGGCTTCTTTAGATAAAATTTTAAAAGCCTGGGAACCGGATCGACAGCTTATAATCTCTGAAGAAACTTGGAATGCAATTTTCAAATTGGTTAATACCTCAACTTTATGGGCCCGCCACTCCCACTGCATATTCCATAGAGCTTACATGTCCAAATTCAAATTATCTTGTTTTTATGCAGATGTATCTCCTCATTATGATAGATGCAACAATGGCAATTCTATGTTTTGGACATGCCAGAGCCTTGAGAAATACTGGAATGAAGTACTTCAATTTTTTGGGTACTTTTAAAAAGTTTATTTTAAGCCTAATCCTTTAACCGTCTTGATTGGTATAGTTGGAGATTACTCGAACAGCATCTGATTTGAATGGATTAGCTTTCGCTTCTCTCATGGCTAGGCGGGCAGTGTTGCTCAGATGGAACGCTCCACCTACTCACGCTCAATGGCTACGTGATGTCATCTCATATTTAAATTTAGTAAGATTCGATGGTCCGTTTCTGATATGAATTTAAATTTTCAAACATTGTGGGGACTCTTATGAATTATTTTCAGAATCTCCGACTTGATATGAATGGAGAAGTGTTGACTAATAAGGTAATTTATTACTTTGATCAGGAATTCTTGCCAAACAGCTTTGTTTTTGGTAGTGGATTTAGATACTATTTTTACAATAAAACAATACTGAAATATAATTTGTTTGAGAATGCAGGGTACCTTGGATGAACTGCTACAATCTAAGTGTGATATATTTTTTTTAACTTTTAATGTGTATTCTTATATATTCTGTATTTTTCAATGTTGAACTTCAATTCCATAAAAATATTGAAAAAGAAGAAAAATGGAAGGTTATGGGTTGTAGGTGTGAGATGGGAAAGAATTAGACTGTTATGCAGTAGATTTACACAGATTGGTGCAACATCATGGGCTGAAGGGCCTGCTGTATTTTTCTATGTTCTATTAATCTAATTACTGTTATCGTAGCCAATAACATTATAACCTGACACTAAATTTAATTTGGGCAATCAAATTGTTTCCAAGTCCACAATGAAGCAGGTGGCTGGAGTGGAGAGAATAGAATGAATGACAGTTGAATAGAATGGAAGAATTTAATAGTATTGGTCACAAGAATCTTATTACGACTGGTAATAAATTAAACTGCATCTTTCTTATTTAGTTCCTATCCTCCAGACAATTGTGTCTCTGCTTCATGACTTTACAGAGCATTAAACAAAGCATATTTTAATTATAAATTGTAACAGCACTTTATTATATCTCCACCACGGATAACTCCAGTTCAATACAACTAATGTTAAATGAATGTCTTGGATGATGTTAAATGAAGAATTAGTAATTAACAGTGTTAAAAGTGGAAAGGGAGTGAAAAGTTTAACTTTTTCATCGGTTTCATGAAATCAGAGGTAAAACACAAAAGTCCGCAAACACCATGATTGAAGAATGTTGGAGAAACTCAGCAGGTCAAACAATGTACGTTATATAGCAAAGATAGATATTTAACCAAATTTTCGGGCTTGAGCCCTTCATCAAGGTGTGCACAAAACGTAGGCAGATGCCTGAACAAAAAAGTAAGGGGGGGGGAGCAGTGGAAGGACCACAGTTCCACAGGCTTTCATCCAGCTCTCCACCACTTTTCCTTTCCATTCACAGAGCCGTCCCCCTCCCCCGGTTTGCTATTGTGCCCTCCCTCCCTTATCCACTGATTATATCGTGCCTGTGGGACTGCGCTCCACCCCTGCCCCTCCCCCCCATCATTTTGTTCAGGTGCCTGCTAACATTTTCTCCATTTCTTCATGAAGGGCTCAAGCCTGAAACGTTGGTTATGTATCTTTATCTTTGCTATATAAAGTACACTGTTTGATCTCCTGAGTTTCACCAGCGTTGTGTTTTCTCGTGGAGTCAAAGATTCATTCAGGCCCTTCAACCAAACTTGTCCTCGGACATCATCAACTACCTACCTGCACTAATCCTATTTATCAACTTTATCTATAGCTCACCATGCCTTAGCAATTAACGATCTCATACAGATGCTTCTCAACTGTTGTGAAAGCACCCGTATCTGCCTCCACCACTTTCTCTGGCAGTGTGTTCCAATTGGAAACCCCAGTCTGGGTAAAAAAATCTTCCTCCGATCCCTCTAAAGCCTTTCACTCCTGATTGTACATGTAGGCATTCTGGTTTTGGATACATCTGCCATGGAGATAAACTTTCTTATGATTTAACCTGTCTGTACCTCATAATTTTGTACACCTCTTGTTAGGTCTGCTTTGTTCATGAATGAGTGAGTCAGACACCAGACTGAGTCGAAATCAAGGTTCTTTGTTCTTTATTACCGGATTGTAACACTTGCAACTAACAGTGTTAGTTGGAGAAGGCGCATTCTGCCGTTATCAGCAAGTGGTGTTTTTTTTATACCTCAGGATACGTACTTAGTAAATTATCATACCATGACATTGTCCAATGAATAAACTGTTGCTATCCTTCTCTGTTAGTCTGCTGCACATCATTCTTGTTAGTGCCAAGCTTAACTTGAGTGGACAAGGTCACATCTGCATTCTGTTACTCCTTAGTACTGGGTGACTCCTTCTCCGGTCCCATCTCATGATGTTTTTACCTTACACTCTCTCAATTACCAGTGAGAACCTCTTCTGCTCCAACCCCAACTTATGAAGTCTTTCCTTATAACTAAACCATCTGTCAAACTATCTGATCTTCTCCTATTGCAGCTGTGCCTTAGTTGGATTCTTGCCTGAGTTCAAGTCCCATTTCAAACATTTGATGTGGGTAAGTGTATTCACAGACAATTATGCTCCAATCAGTCAACAGAAGCAAATGTGAATAAAATTGGGAGCCAATATTCTTGCACGAGATTGGTGCAAAGTCAGTCTCCACTAAAGAAAAGAATGCTGGTGGTGTGACCACAGAGAAATTTGATGGGATAAAACGAGATTAAGAGGAAGTATCAAAAGCTCCTAGTAGAACAATTGCTTCTATGGAAAACAAGTGTGGAAATTGTGAAGGGTTTGGCTACAGTCTTCTGAACGTCCTTGGATAGTACATAATATTACTTCATATTTAGAGTCACAGAGTTGTGCAGCCCATTCCATCTATACCAACCTTGGGATGGTGATGAGGAGGAACTGCTCTTCCCAGAGGGTGGTAAATCTATGGCATTATCTGCCCATTGAAGCAGTGGAGGACCTCAGTAAATATACTTAAGACAAGGTTGGATATGTTTCTACATAGTAAGGGAATTAAGGGATGTGGGAAAAAGCAGGTAGGTGGAGATGAGCCTAGCATCAGATCAGCCATGATCTCATTGGTCAGGGGCCTATTCCTGCTCCCATTTCTTACATTCTCATGCTCATCTATACTAATCCCACTTCACAGTCAGCCACCCAAAAGATCACCATGGCCTGTGTGGTGATACAACCCCTACCCTGGCAGCACTCCTACCAGCCTACTGCAGGGGGAAATGACTGTACCTGCAGGTAGGCAACCTGGGAGGCTGGCCCCAGCTGCCAGCTGTCAATTACCAGCCCATGTAAAGATTTGAGCTGGCCCCTTTGGAAGCAGTCAGATACGTGGAGCCAGGAGTGTACTGCGATCTGGTGTGTACAAGTTTAAGCTAATTAAAGCCTATTGTACAGTCTGTGACCTTTGCATCAGAATTATTTGCACAGCAGCACTTCACAGGCTGGAGGATGACAAACATTACACTTCTACTGAAAAATGGAGAGAGATACTCCTGCAAGGACCTCAGGATCACAACAGACATTGTTTGCTCCAGTTGATACGACTTTGTATAGTTGCTGGAAATCCAAGACAAAACAGAAAATGGTGGAAGCACCAAGCAAGTTAGGCAACATAGAATCTAGAGCAGTCTAGCACCACCAAAGACCAACTGCACCTGTGCTGACCACAGTGCCAGTCCAACTCATCCCATCTGCCTGCATGCAGTCTGTATCCCTCTATTCCCTGCCTGTTCATGTGTTGACTTAAAATGCTTCTTAAACATGGCTGTCGTGTCTGCCAGCAACCTGTTACACATATTTTAAATCAGTTGTTTTTAAAAGCATCATGAAATGTTGACTTTAATTGGAATTTTAAAAACTGATATGACTGCACATGTTGCACCTTGCCTGAGCACAAGTCCAGTTTGTTCTAAGCCTTACAAGAGACTGGGACTCCTGCATGAGATACCCGATAGGTCAATCTGATACATAGCTTTTTAAAGACTTGGGATGAGATCATCATATTGCATAATTCCGGGGTCTCACGCGTTAATTGACAGCAAGATGATCCAATTCATCATCAATATCAGACAGTTTGCCGATATGCCTTGCCAAAACCAGGGTCTCCAAAAGATCAAAGGCTTTTGATGTACTCATTGGAATTTTCCACCTCAAAAGACTGCAACGCTTTACCTCTTTATTTCAAAACTATTTCAATTTCTCCACATTCTCCTCACCATCCCAATGTCCCAAATGATGCAAATATCCTTGTAACCACTGCCCTCTGGTAAATCATTCTAAGCAGAGATAAATATTCAGATTCTTTTCCACCGTCCTCATAATAATTAAAAAAGGCTTCAACCAAAGGAAATAATTTTCCATAATTGATCTTACTAAAAAGCTGCACCATTTAAAATCCTGCTCCCCTTATGTTATCCCTGCTGCTTCTGTTCCCCCTCTGATATCCCCATTGCTACTGTCCCACTTCGGTTATCCCTGCTGATTTCAAACATGTCTCTTCTTCTACAGCCACGTGACCTTCTGGGCTACTTCTCTCTGGCGCCATCTTGTATCACGTGGTTTCCAGGCCTCGCGTTTTGGCGATAACGGATCTCAGATATTGGCTCAGCATTGATTGTTGCTCTCTTAATGAGAATCCTCTTTAAAATCTTCTGCCTTGATGAATTTGACCCAATAGGATATGTTTTCACTCATAACAAAAGCCCGCTTCCCTATTTTTGAATAAATCATACCCTATGCTATATCATTAATATCCTTTCAAAATCCACAGAGCTCGCAAAATGTCATCGTCTTGCATGTTTATCGCCAACATCATTGTTATATTTTTGTTTCTTAAAATAAAAATACTACATGCTGTTTTTGCTTTTATCGATTTGCACAAAGAAT